>NC_087065.1:78302653-78391595 GCF_963678635.1 Symsagittifera roscoffensis
CCGCCCCCCCCCCCCCTTAAATCCGCCCCTGCTAGCATCGGCATGTTTCCTATAGTTCGCATGCGGCACAGCATTTTCCAAAATTCCAACAACACTTTAAGTTCCAGTTTTTTTTTGGAAAAATTAATTATATTTCGGCGCCAAAAATACCCTTGGAAAAATTTTGAAATTTTGGCTTATCTAAAATTGGAGGTCGTGAAATAAAATGGAAGTTTTGGGTAGCGAAGAGGCTGAGACCCTGTGGTCCGCAACCCCTTTCTCCGCCTCCCATCAATGCTATAGATTTAGATTTCACTAAATCGACGCGTTGTTAATATTATGCGCAAACAATATTGAAAGAAAAAAAAAACAGCCTGAAAGAAAAAAGAAGCCCCTTTAAGTTAACCATAAAAATGGAATTTGTAAGGGTTCTCTTACAAACTGAAAATTTCATCAATGAGTCAGTATTGTTACATAGAATAATGTTGATTTATGAATGCCCGCCAATAGCTAGAATAAATTTCAAACCAATTTATTTTTGGTAATAACTTCGTAACATTTCAGCGACAAACTTTGCAAGTTTATTATTATTTTTTTAATTATTATTATTATGATTATTATTATTAGTATTATGATTATTATTTTTATTAATATATTAAATTTGAATTTGAATTTGATGCGAAACATTTCGTATCCCCCTTCATTCATTACTATGATGCGCATTCAGAAGTTAATATCAGCTTTTAGTAATTCATAAAGCGAAAGTGTCGCATAAGATACACGTGTGATTTTTTCTATCGGTTGTGGGTTCGATTCCTGGTGTTTTTTTTGGATTCCCGTAAAAAATAAAAAAAAACTGTGCGGAATTATGGCTCAATTGACAATATTTTGTTGATAAAATATAGATATTATTCTATACTTAAAACAGACTCAGCGATGATGAGAGATCAACCCGGTTGGCAGAAATAGTTTTTGACGAGATGGCCATTAAAAAAAGACAACCTTTTCGTAAATCAGTTACTTGAAGTTTTGAGCTCCAACTAAGCACCAAAATGTCCCTTAATGCGCTACAACGCATGCCACTGGTTAGGTTTCTAAGTAACCCAAGTTTGTAAGCCAGAAAAATTAACAATTTTACACTCCAATCATTCTAATTAAATTTAATTTTGTTTTGATTTTATTACCTCTTTGTTTAGTGTCTATTTTTAAATAAATTTTTTTGAATCAATTTATTGATAAAAAGAGAACCATGTAGTTGATATAGTTTAATGTCCACCCAAACTTCTCAGAAGCATATACAGAAACGTGAGATTTTGTATATAGTAGTGTGGAAAAAATTAGTATTGCAGACGTAGTGTTTGTTACACTGTCAGTCCTCTTTTTCCAACCACAGTAGTACATTTTAGTGTAAAGTATTGCAGGCGTAGTGTTTGTTACAATGTCAGTCCTCTTGTCCCAACCACAGTAGAACATTTTAGTGTAACGTATTGCAGGCGTAGTGTTTGTTACACGGTCAGTCCTGTTTTCTCAACCACATTAGTACATTTTAGTGTAACGTATTGCAGGCGTAATGTTTATTAGACTGTAAGTCCTCTTTTCCCAACCACAGTAGTACATTTTAATGAAACGTATTGCAGGCGTAGTGTTTGTTACACGGTCAGTCCTCTTTTCCCAACCACAGAAGTACATTTTAGTGTAAAGTTTTGCAGGCGTAGTGTTTGTTACACGGTCAGTCATCTTTTCCCAACCACATTAGTACATTATGGTGTTAAGTATTGCAGGCGTAGTAATTGTTACACTGTCAGTCATCTTGTCCCAACCACAGTAAAACATTTTAGTGTAATGTATTGCAGGTGTAGTGTTTGTTACACGGTCAGTCCTCTTTTTCCAACCACAGTAGTACAATTTGGTGTAACGTATTGCAGGCGTAATGTTTGTTACACTGTCAGTCCTCTTTTCCCAACCACAGTAGTACATTTGAATGTAACGTATTGCAGGCGTAGTGTTTGTTACACGGTCAGTCCTCTTTTCCCAGCCACAGAAGTACATTTTAGTGTAACGTATTGCAGGCGTAGTGTTTGTTACACGGTCAGTCCTGTTTTCTCAACCACATTAGTACATTTTAGTGTAACGTATTGCAGGCGTAATGTTTATTAGACTGTAAGTCCTCTTTTCCCAACCACAGTAGTACATTTTAATGAAACGTATTGCAGGCGTAGTGTTTGTTACACGGTCAGTCCCCTTTTCCCAACCACAGAAGTACATTTTAGTGTAAAGTTTTGCAGGCGTAATGTTTGTTATACGGTCAGTCATCTTTTCCCAACCACATTAGTACATTATGGTGTTAAGTATTGCAGGCGTAGTAATTGTTACACTGTCAGTCATCTTTTCCCAAACACAGTAGTACATTTAAGTGTAACGTATTGCAGGCGTAGTGTTTGTTACACTGTCAGTCCTCTTTTCCCAACCACAGTAGTAAAATTTAGTGTAACGTATTGCAGGCGTAATGTTTGTTACACTGTCAGTCCTCTTTTCCCAACCGCAGTAGTACATTTGAATAAAACGTATTGCAGGCGTAGTGTTTGTTACAATGTCAGTCCTCTTGTCCCAACCACAGTAGAACATTTTAGTGTAACGTATTGCTGGCGTAATGTTTGTTACACTGTAAGTCCTCTTTTCCCAACCACAGTAGTACATTTGAATGTGACATATTGCAGGCGTAGTGTTTGTTACAATGTCAGTCCTCTTGTCCCAACCACAGTAGTACATTTGAATGTAACGTATTGCAGGCGTAGTGTTTGTTACAATGTCAGTCCTCTTGTCCCAACCACAGTAGAACATTTTAGTGTAACGTATTGCAGGCGTAGTGTTTGTTACACGGTCAGTCCTCTTTTTCCAACCACAGTAGTACAACTTGGTGGAACGTATTGCAGGCGTAATATTTGTTACACTGTCAGTCCTCTATTCCCAACCACAGTAGTACATTTGAATGTAACGTATTGCAGGCGCAGTAATTGTTACGCTGTCAGTCCTCTTTTCCCAATCATAGTAGTAAATTTAAGTGTAACGTATTGCAGGCGTAATGTTTGTTACACTGTAAGTCTTCTTTTCCCAACCACAGTAGTACATTTTAGTGTAAAGTTTTGCAGGCGTAGTGTTTTTTACACGGTCAGTCATCTTTTCCCAACCACAGTAGTACATTTTAGTGTAAAGTTTTGCAGGCGTAGTGTTTGTTACACGGTCAGTCATCTTTTCCCAACCACATTAGTACATTTTAGTGTAAAATTTTGCATGCGTAATGTTTTTTACACGCTCAGTCCTGTTTTCTCAACCACAGTAGTACATTTTAGTGTAACGTATTGCAGGCGTAGTGTTTGTTACACGGTCAGTCCTGTTTTCTCAACCACAGTAGTACATTTTAGTGTAACGTATTGCAGGTGTAATGTTTGTTACACTGTAAGTCCTCTTTTCCCAACCACATTATTACATTTTAGTGTAAAGTTTTGCAGGCGTAGTGTTTGTTAGACGGTCAGTCATCTTTTCCCAACCACATTAGTAAATTATGGTGTTTAGTATTGCAGGCGTAGTAATTGCTACACTGTCAGTCCTCTTGTCCCAACCACAGTAAAACATTTTAGTGTAATGTATTGCAGGCGTAGTGTTTGTTACACGGTCAGTCCTCTTTTTCCAACCACAGTAGTACAATTTGGTGTAACGTATTGCAGGCGTAATGTTTGTTACACTGTCAGTCCTCTTTTCCCAACAACAGTAGTACATTTGAATGTAACGTATTGCAGGCGTAGTAATTGTTACACTGTCAGTCCTCTTTTCCCAATAACAGTAGTAAATTTAAGTGTAGCGTATTGCAGGCGTAATGTTTGTTACTTTCTAAGTCCTCTTTTCCCAACCACAGTATTACATTTTAGTGTAAAGTTTTGCAGGCGTAGTGTTTGTTACAATGTCAGTCCTCTTTTCCTAATAACTGTAGTACATTTTAGTGAATTGTATTGCATTCATAATGTTTGTTACGCTGTCAGTCCTCTTTTCTCAACCACAGTAGTATATTTTAGTGTAACGTATCGCAGGCGTAGTGTTTGTTACACGGTCAGTCCTCTTTTCCCAACCACAGTAGTACATTTTAGTGTAACGTATTGCAGGCGTAATGTTTGTTACACTGTAAGTCCTCTTTTCCCAACCACATTAGTACATTTGAATGTAACGTATTGCAGGCGTAGTAATTGTTACACTGTCAGTCCTCTTTTCCCAATCACAGTAGTAAATTTAAGTGTAACGTATTGCAGGCGTAATGTTTGTTACTTTGTAAGTCCTCTTTTCCCAACCACAGTATTACATTTTAGTGTAAAGTTTTGCAGGCGTAGTGTTTGTTACAATGTCAGTCCTCTTTTCCTAATAACTGTAGTACATTTTAGTGAATTGTATTGCATTCGTAATGTTTGTTACGCTGTCAGTCCTCTTTTCTCAACCACAGTAGTATATTTTAGTGTAACGTATCGCAGGCGTAGTGTTTGTCACACGGTCAGTCCTCTTTTCCCAACCACAGTAGTACATTTTAGTGAATTGTATTGCATTCGTAATGTTTGTTACGCTGTCAGTCCTCTTTTCTCAACCACAGTAGTATATTTTAGTGTAACGTATTGCAGGCGTAATGTTTTTTACACGGTCAGTCCTGTTTTCTCAACCACAGTAGTACATTTTAGTGTAACGTATTGCAGGCGTAATGTTTGTTACACTGTATGTCCTGTTTTCTCAACCACAGCAGTACATTTTAGTGTAACGTATTGCAGGCGTAATGTTTGTTACACTGTAAGTCCTCTTTTCCCAACCACATTAGTACATTTTAGTGTAAAGTTTTGCAGGCGTAGTGTTTGTGACACGGTCAGTCATCTTTTCCCAACCACATTAGTACATTATGGTGTTAAGTATTGCAGGCGTAGTAATTGTTACACTGTCAGTCCTCTTTTCCCAACCTCAGTAAAACATTTAAGTGTAACGTTTTGCAGGCGTAATGTTTTTTACACGGTCAGTCCTGTTTTCTCAACCACAGTAGTACATTTTAGTGTAACGTATTGCAGGCGTAATGTTTGTTACACTGTAAGTCCTGTTTTCTCAACCACAGTAGTACATTTTAGTGTAACGTATTGCAGGCGTAATGTTTGTTACAATGTAAGTCCTCTTTTCCCAACCACATTAGTACATTTTAGTGTAAAGTTTTGCAGGCGTAGTGTTTGTGACACGGTCAGTCATCTTTTCCCAACCACATTAGTACATTATGGTGTTAAGTATTGCAGGCGTAGTAATTGTTACACTGTCAGTCCTCTTTTCCCAACCACAGTAAAACATTTAAGTGTAACGTTTTGCAGGCGTAATGTTTTTTACACGGTCAGTCCTGTTTTCTCAACCACAGTAGTACATTTTAGTGTAACGTATTGCAGGCGTAATGTTTGTTACACTGTAAGTCCTCTTTTCCCAACCACATTAGTACATTTTAGTGTAAAGTTTTGCAGGCGTAGTGTTTGTGACACGGTCAGTCATCTTTTTCCAACCACATTAGTACATTATGGTGTTAAGTATTGCAGGTGTAGTAATTGTTACACTGTCAGTCCTCTTGTCCCAACCACAGTAGAACATTTAAGTGTAACGTTTTGCAGGCGTAATGTTTTTTACACGGTCAGTCCTGTTTTCTCAACCACAGTAGTACATTTTGGTGTAACGTATTGCAGGCGTAATGTTTGTTACACTGTAAGTCCTGTTTTCTCAACCACAGTAGTACATTTTAGTGTAACGTATTGCAGGCGTAATGTTTGTTACACTGTAAGTCTTCTTTTCACAACCACAGTAGTGCATTTTAGTGTAAAAGTTTGCAGGCGTAGTGTTTTATACACGGTCAGTCATCTTTTCCCAACCACATTAGTACATTATGGTGTTAAGTATTGCAGGCGTAGTAATTGTTACACTGTCAGTCCTCTTTTCCCAACCACAGTAAAACATTTAAGTGTAACGTTTTGCAGGCGTAATGTTTTTTACACGGTCAGTCCTGTTTTCTCAACCACAGTAGTACATTTTAGTGTAACGTATGGCAGGCGTAATGTTTGTTACACTTTAAGTCCTGTTTTCTCATCCACAGTAGTACATTTTAGTGTAACGTATTGCAGGCGTAATGTTTGTTACACTGTAAGTCCTCTTTTCCCAACCACATTAGTACATTTTAGTGTAAAGTTTTGCAGGCGTAGTGTTTGTGACACGGTCAGTCATCTTTTCCCAACCACATTAGTACATTATGGTGTTAAGTATTGCAGGCGTAGTAATTGTTACACTGTCAGTCCTCTTGTCCCAACCACAGTAGAACACTTTAGTGTAACGTATTGCAGGCGTAGTGTTTGTTACACGGTCAGTCCTGTTTTCTCAACCACAGTAGTACATTTTAGTGTAACGTATTGCAGGCGTAATGTTTGTTACACTGTAAGTCCTCTTTTCCGAACCACAGTAGTACATTTGAATGTAATGTATTGCAGGCGTAGTGTTTGTTACACTGTCAGTCCCCTTTTCCCAACCACAGTAGTACATTATGGTGTTAAGTATTGCAGGCGTAGTAATTGTTACACTGTCAGTCCTCTTTTCCCAACCACAGTAAAACATTTAAGTGTAACGTTTTGCAGGCGTAATGTTTTTTACACGGTCAGTCCTGTTTTCTCAACCACAGTAGTACATTTTAGTGTAACGTATTGCAGGCGTAATGTTTGTTACACTGTAAGTCCTGTTTTCTCAACCACAGTAGTACATTTTAGTGTAACGTATTGCAGGCGTAATGTTTGTTACACTGTAATTCCTCTTTTCCCAACCACATTAGTACATTTTAGTGTAAAGTTTTGCAGGCGTAGTGTTTGTGACACGGTCAGTCATCTTTTCCCAACCACATTAGTACATTATGGTGTTAAGTATTGCAGGCGTAGTAATTGTTACACTGTCAGTCCTCTTGTCCCAACCACAGTAGAACATTTAAGTGTAACGTTTTGCAGGCGTAATGTTTTTTACACGGTCAGTCCTGTTTTCTCAACCACAGTAGTACATTTTAGTGTAACGTATTGCAGGCGTAATGTTTGTTACACTGTAAGTCCTGTTTTCTCAACCACAGTAGTACATTTTAGTGTAACGTATTGCAGGCGTAATGTTTGTTACACTGTAAGTCTTCTTTTCACAACCACAGTAGTGCATTTTAGTGTAAAAGTTTGCAGGCGTAGTGTTTTATACACGGTCAGTCATCTTTTCCCAACCACATTAGTACATTATGGTGTTAAGTATTGCAGGCGTAGTAATTGTTACACTGTCAGTCCTCTTTTCCCAACCACAGTAAAACATTTAAGTGTAACGTTTTGCAGGCGTAATGTTTTTTACACGGTCAGTCCTGTTTTCTCAACCACAGTAGTACATTTTAGTGTAACGTATTGCAGGCGTAATGTTTGTTACACTTTAAGTCCTGTTTTCTCATCCGCAGTAGTACATTTTAGTGTAACGTATTGCAGGCGTAATGTTTGTTACACTGTAAGTCCTCTTTTCCCAACCACATTAGTACATTTTAGTGTAAAGTTTTGCAGGCGTAGTGTTTGTGACACGGTCAGTCATCTTTTCCCAACCACATTAGTACATTATGGTGTTAAGTATTGCAGGCGTAGTAATTGTTACACTGTCAGTCCTCTTGTCCCAACCACAGTAGAACATTTAGTGTAACGTATTGCAGGCGTAGTGTTTGTTACACGGTCAGTCCTGTTTTCTCAACCACAGTAGTACATTTTAGTGTAACGTATTGCAGGCGTAATGTTTGTTACACTGTAAGTCCTCTTTTCCGAACCACAGTAGTACATTTGAATGTAACGTATTGCAGGCGTAGTGTTTGTTACACTGTCAGTCCCCTTTTCCCAACCACAGTAGTACAATTTAGTGTAACGTATTGCAGGCGTAATGTTTGTTACACTGTCAGTCCTCTTTTCCCAACCACAGTAGTACATTTGAATGTAACGTATTGCAGGCGTAGTGTTTGTTACACGGTCAGTCCTGTTTTCTCAACCACAGTAGTACATTTTAGTGTAACGTATTGCAGGCGTAATGTTTGTTACACTGTAAGTCCTCTTTTCCCAACCACAGTAGTACATTTGAATGTAACGTATTGCAGGCGTAGTGTTTGTTACACTGTCAGTCCCCTTTTCCCAACCACAGTAGAACACTTTAGTGTAACGTATTGCAGGCGTAGTAATTGTTACACTGTCAGTCCTCTTGCCCCAACCACAGTAGAACATTTTAGTGTAACGTATTACAGGCGTAGTGTTTGTTACACGGTCAGTCCTGTTTTCTCAACCACAGTAGTACATTTTAGTGTAACGTATTGCAGGCGTAATGTTTGTTACACGGTCAGTCATTTTTCCCAACCACAGTAGTACATTTTAGTGTAAAGTATTGCAGGCGTAGTGTTTGTTACACGGTCAGTCATCTTTTCCCAACCACATTAGTACATTATGGTGTTAAGTATTGCAGGCGTAGTAATTGTTACACTGTCAGTCCTCTTTTCCCAATCACAGTAAAACATTTAAGTGTAACGTATTGCAGGCGTAATATTTTTTACACTGTCAGTCCTTTTTTCCCAACCACAGTAGTACAGTTTAGTGTAACGTATTGCAGGCGTAGTGTTTGTTACACGGTCAGTCATCTTTTCCCAACCACAGTAGTACATTTTGGTGTTAAGTATTGCAGGCGTAGTGTTTGTTACACTGTCCGTCTTTTTTTCCCAACCACAGTAATACATTTAAAAAAAGCGCGTCAAGGTTTTTGAAACTGTTTTGAAAAGCCCCCTCGAGAATACACGTGATTATAAAAAATTATAACTCTGGTTGCTCAATTTCCCAAAAGTACAACCCTCTTGTACTAGTTTTCGGCAGCCATTTCTGCTCATTTAGAAAGAGAGTGAGTGCGCCTAAAACTTCACTTTCTCGTCAAACTCTTCAAAACTGCAAAAATGATACTAGCATCCAGGGGCGGATCTAGGAATTTCTCGGGGGTGGTGTTGGGGGGGGGGGGATGGGTCGAGCGTGGCTTTTTCAAAAAAAAAAAACTCAAATTTCGAAAATTTCAACAATTTTTTTAGGCCGACCAAATTGATTTTCCGAGCGCTCTCAGAGCAATAAAAAAACCCTGTTTTGGCCAAATTTTCTGGGCCGCAGGCAAAATTTTAAAATCAGGCCAAAAAAAGTGTTTTTAGGATTTTTTGGAACATATTCACCAAAAAATTGCGTTTTTTTTGGCGCTCGCTTCCTCTCAAAATAAAAGTATATTGGCGCTAAAGGCACCTCTGGAAAAACTTTAGGGTCTGTCAGCCAAAAATGGATATCTCAAAAAAGTACACAGGGGGACCCTTTTGGTCGGCAGGTGCTCGAATCCTTGAGGGGAAAGCATCCGCCCCCTTAAATCCGCCCCTGCTAGCATCGGCATGTTTCCCATAGTTCGCATGCGGCACAGCATTTTCGAAAATTACAACAATATGTTAATTTTCCGCGACAAACTTTGCTAGTTTATTATTATTTTTTAAATTATTATTATTATTAATATTATTATTACTATTAGGATTATGATTTTTATTAGTATATTAAATTTGAATTTGAATTTGATGCGAAATTTTTTGTATCCCCATTCATTCATTACTATGATGCGCATTCAGAAGTTAATATCAGCTTTAAGTAATTCATAAAGCGAAAGTGTGGTACAAAATAAACGTGATTTTTTTTATAGGTTGTGGGTTCGATTCCTGGTGTTTTTTTTAGATTCCTCTAAAAATTAAAAAAAAACTGTGCGGAATTATGTCTCAGTTGACAATATTTTGTTGATAAAATATAGATATTCTTCTATTACTTAAAACAGACTCAGCAAAGACGAGAGATCAACCCGTTTGGCAGAAATAGTTTTTGACGAGATGGCCATTACAAAATGACAACCTTTTCGTAAATCAGTTACTCGAAGTTTTGAGCTCCAACAAAGCACCAAAATGTCCCCTAATGCGCTAAAACGCATGCCACTGGTTAAGTTTCTAAGTAACTCAAGTTTGTAAGCCAGAAAAATTAACAATTTTACACTCCAATCCGTCTAATTAAATTTTATTTTGTTTTGGCTTTTTTACCTCTTTGTTTAGAATCTAATTGCAAGATGAAATGTTTTGAATCCATGCAGTTGATATAGTTTTTTATGTCCATCCAAATTTCTCAGAAGCATATACAGAAACGTGAGATTTTGTATATAGTAGTGTGGAAGTAATTAGTATTGCAGACGTAGTGTTTGTTACACTTTCAGTCCTCTTTAGCCAACCACAGTAGTAAATTTTGGTGTAATGTATTGCAGGCGTAGTGTTTGTTACACGGTCAGTCCTCTTTTCTCAACCACAGCAGTACATTTTAGTGTAACGTATTGCAGGAGTAGTGTTTGTTACACTGTCAGTCCTCTTTTCCCAACCACAGTAGTACATTTTAGTGTAAAGTTTTGCAGGCGTAGTGTTTGTTACACTGTCAGTCCTCTTTTCCCAACCACAGTAGTACATTTTAGTGTAAAGTTTTGCAGGCGTAGTGTTTGTTACACGGTCAGTCATCTTTTCCCAGCCACATTAGTACATTATGGTGTTAAGTATTGCAGTCGTAGTAATTGTTACACTGTCAGTCCTCTTTTCCCAACCACAGTAATACATTTAAGAAAAGCGCGTCAAGGTTTTTGGAAGTGTTTTGAAAAGCCCCCTCGAGAATATACGTGATTATAAAAAATTATAACTCTGGTTGCTCAATTTCCCAAAAGTACAACCCTCTTCTACTAGTTTTCGGCAGCCATTTCTGCTCATTTAGAAAGAGAGGGAGTCCGCCTAAAATTTCACTTTATCGTCAAACTCTTCAAAACTGCAAAAATATTACTAGCATCCAGGGGCGGATCTAGGAATTTCTCGGGGGTGGTGTTGGGGGGGGGATGGGTCGAGCGTGGCATAGATTTCAAAAAAAAAACTCAAATTTCGAAAATTTCAACAATTTTTTTAGGCCGACCAAATTGATTTTCCGAGCGCTCTCAGAGCAATAAAAAGACCCTGTTTTGGCCAAATTTTCTGGGCCGCAGGCAAAATTTTAAAAATCAGGCCAAAAAAAGTGTTTTTAGGATTTTTTGGAACATATTGACCAAAAAATTGCGTTTTTTTTTGGCGCTCGCTCCCTCTCAAAATAAAAGTATATTGGCGCTAAAGGCACCTCTGGAAAAACTTTAGGGTCTGTCAGCCAAAAATGGATATCTCAAAAAAGTACACAGGGGGACCCTTTTGGTCGGCAGGTGGTCGAATCCTTGAGGGGAAAGCATCCGCCCCCTTAAATCCGCCCCTGCTAGCATCGGCATGTTTCCCATAGTTCGCATGCGGCACAGCATTTTCGAAAATTGCAACAATATTTTAATTTTCCGCGACAAACTTTGCTAGTTTATTATTATTTTTTAAATTATTATTATTATTAATATTATTATTACTATTAGGATTATGATTTTTATTAGTATATTAAATTTGAATTTGAATTTGATGCAAAATTTTTTGTATCCCCATTCATTTATTACTATGATGCGCATTCAGAAGTTAATATCAGCTTTAAGTAATTCATAAAGCGAAAGTGTGGTACAAAATAAACGTGATTTTTTTTTATAGGTTGTGGGTTCGATTCCTGGTGTTTTTTTTTAGATTCCTCTAAAAATTAAAAAAAAACTGTGCGGAATTATGTCTCAGTTGACAATATTTTGTTGATAAAATATAGATATTCTTCTATTACTTAAAACAGACTCAGCAAAGACGAGAGATCAACCCGTTTGGCAGAAATAGTTTTTGACGAGATGGCCATTACAAAATGACAACCTTTTCGTAAATCAGTTACTCGAAGTTTTGAGCTCCAACAAAGCACCAAAATGTCCCCTAATGCGCTACAACGCATGCCACTGGTTAGGTTTCTAAGTAACCCAAGTTTGTAAGCCAGAAAAATTAACAATTTTACACTCCAATCCGTCTAATTAAATTTTATTTTGTAATGGCTTTTTTACCTCTTTGTTTAGAATCTAATTGCTAGATGAAAATTTTTGAATCCATGCAGTTGATATAGTTTTTTATGTCCATCCAAATTTCTCAGAAGCATATACAGAAACGTGAGATTTTGGTATATAGTAGTGTGGAAGTAATTAGTATTGCAGATGTAGTGTTTGTTACACTTTCAGTCCTCTTTAGCCAACCACAGTAGTAATTTTTGGTGTAATGTATTGCAGGCGTAGTGTTTGTTACACTTTCAGTCCTCTTTTTCCAACCACAGTAGTTCATTTTAGTGTAACGTATAACAGGCGTAGTGTTTGTTACACTTTCAGTCCTCTTTTCCCAACCACAGTAGTATATTTTAGTGTAAATAATTGCAGGCGTAGTAATTGTTACACTGTCAGTCCTCTTTTTCCAACCACAGTAGTACATTTTAGTGTAAAGTATTGCAGGCGTATTGTTTGTTACACTGTCAGTCCTCTTTTCCCAACCACAGTAGTACATTTTAGAGTAAAGTATTTCAGGCGTAGTGTTTGTTACACTGTCAGTCCTCTTTTCCCAACCACAGTAGAACATTTTAGTGTAATGTATTGCAGGCGTAATGATTGTTACACTGTCAGTCCTCTTTACCCAACCACAGTAGTACAATTTAGTGTAAATTATTGCAGGCGTAGTCTTTGTTACACGGTCAGTCCTCTTTTTCCAACCACAGTAGTATATTTTAGTGTAAATAATTGCAGGCGTAGTAATTGTTACACTGTCAGTCCTCTTTTTCCAACCACAGTAGTACATTTTAGTGTAAAGTATTGCAGGCGTATTGTTTGTTACACTGTCAGTCCTCTTTTCCCAACCACAGTAGTACATTTTAGTGTAACGTATAACAGGCGTAGTGTTTGTTACACTTTCAGTCCTCTTTTCCCAACCACAGTAGTATATTTTAGTGTAAATAATTGCAGGCGTAGTAATTGTTACACTGTCAGTCCTCTTTTTCCAACCACAGTAGTACATTTTAGTGTAAAGTATTGCAGGCGTATTGTTTGTTACACTGTCAGTCCTCTTTTCCCAACCACAGTAGTACATTTTAGAGTAAAGTATTTCAGGCGTAGTGTTTGTTACACTGTCAGTCCTCTTTTCCCAACCACAGTAGAACATTTTAGTGTAATGTATTGCAGGCGTAATGATTGTTACACTGTCAGTCCTCTTTTCCCAACCATAGTAGTACAATTTAGTGTAAATTATTGCAGGCGTAGTCTTTGTTACACGGTCAGTCCTCTTTTTCCAACCACAGTAGTACATTTTAGTGTAACGTATTGCAGGTGCAGTGTTTGTTACACTGTCAGTCCTCTTTTCCCAATCACACTAGTACTTTTTAATGTAAAGTTTTGCAGGCGTAGTGTTTGTTACACGGTCAGTCCACTTTTCCCAACCACAGTCGTACAATTTACTGGAACGTATTGCAGGCGTAGTGCTTGTTACACTGTTATTCCTCTTTTGCCAACCACAGTAATATAGTGTAATGTAAAGTATTGCAGACGTATTGTTTGTTACATTGTCAATTCTCTTTTTCCAAGCACAGTAATTCATTTTAGTGTAAAGTTTTGCAGGCGTAGTGTTTGTTACAATGTCAGTCCTCTTTTCCCAACCACAGTAGTAAGTACATTTTGTGTAATGTATTGCAGGTGTAGTGTTTGTAACACGGTCAGTCCTCCTTTTCCAACCACATTAGTACTTTTTAGTATAAGGTATTGCAGGCGTAATGTTTGTTACACTGTCAGTCCTCTTTTCCCAACCACAGTAGTACATTTTAGTGTAACTTATTGCAGGCGTAGTGTTTGTTACACGGTCACTCCTCTTTTCCCAACCACAGTAGTACAATTTAGTGTAACGTATTGCAGGCGTAGTGTTTGTTACAATGTCGGTCCTCTTTTCCCAACCACAGTAGTACAATTTAGTGTAACGAATTGCAGGCGTAGTGTTTGTTACAAAGTCGGTCCTCTTTTCCCAACCACAGTAGTACATTTTAGTGTAACGTATTGCATTCGTAATGTTTCTTACACTGTCACTCCTCTTTTCCCAACCACAGTAGTACATTTTAGTGTAACGTATTGCAGGCGTAGTGTCTGTTACACTGTCAGTCCTCTTTTTCCAACAACAGTAGTACATTTTAGTATAACGTATTGCAGGCGTAGTGTTTGTTACACGGTCAGTCCTCTTTTTCCAACCACAGTAGTACAATTTAATGTAATGTATTGCAGGCGTAGTGTTTGTTACAATGTCGCTCCTTTTTTCCCAACCACAGTAGTACATTTTAGTGTAACGTATTGCATTCGTAATGTTTGTTACACTGTCACTCCTCTTTTCTCAACCACAGTAGCACATTTTAGTATAACGTATTGCAGGCGTAGTGTTTGTTACACGGTCAGTCCTCTCTTCCCAACCACAGTAGTACAATTTAGTGCAACGTATTGCAGGCGTAGTGTTTGTTACACGGTCAGTCCTCTTTTCCCAACCACAGTAGTACAATTTAGTGTAACGTTTTGCAGGCGTAGTGTTTGTTACAATATCGGTCCTCTTTTCCCAACCACAGTAGTACTTTTTAGTGTAACGTATTGCATTCGTAATGTTTGTTACACTCTCACTCCTCTTTTCCCAACCACAGTAGTTCATTTTAGTGTAACGTATTGCATGCGTAATGTTTGTTACACTGTCAGTCCTCTTTTCCCAACCACAGTAGCACATTTTAGTGTAACGTATTGCAGGCGTAGTGTCTCTTACACTGTCAGTCCTCTTTTCCCAACCACAGTAGCACATTTTAGTGTAACGTATTGCAGGCGTAGTGTTTGTTACACGGTCAGTCCTCTTTTCCCAACCACAGTAATACATTTTAGTTTAACGTATTGCAGGCGTAGTGTCTGTTACACTGTCATTCCTCTTTTTCCAACAAAAGTAGTATAGTTTAGTATAACGTATTGCAGGCGTAGTGTTTGTTACACGGTCAGTCCTCTTTTCCCAACCACAGTAGTACAATTTAGTGTAACGTATTGCAGGCGTAGTGTATGTTACACGGTCAGTCCTCTTTTCCCACCCACTGTAGTCCAATCTAATGTAACGTTTTGCAGGCGTAAGGTTTGTTACTATGTCGGTCCTCTTTTCTCAACCACAGTAGTAAATTTTAGTGTAACGGGTTGCATGCGTAATGTTTGTTACACTGTCAGTCCTCTTTTCCCAACCACAGTAGCTCATTTTAGTGTAACGTATTGCAGGCGCAGTGTCTGTTACACTGTCAGTCCTCTTTTCCCAACCACAGTAGCTCATTTTAGTGTAACGTATAGCAGGCGCAGTGTCTGTTACACTGTCATTCCTCTTTTCCCAACCACAGTAGCTCATTTTAGTGCAACGTATTGCAGGCGTAGTGTTTGTTACACTGTCAGTCCTCTTTTCCCAACCACAGTAGCTCATTTTAGTGTAACGTATTGCAGGCGCAGTGTCTGTTACACTGTCAGTCCTCTTTTCCCAACCACAGTAGCTCATTTTAGTGTAACGTATTGCAGGCGTAGTGTCTGTTACACTGTCAGTCCTCTTTTTCCAACAAAAGTAGTATAGTTTAGTATAACGTATTGCAGGCGTAGTGTTTGTTACACGGTCAGTCCTCTATTCCCAACCACAGTAGTACAATTTAGTGTAACGTATTGCAGGCGTAGTGTATGTTACACGGTCAGTCCTCTTTTCCCACCCACAATAGTCCAATTTAATGTAACGTTTTGCAGGCGTAAGGTTTGTTACAATATCGGTCCTCTTTTCCCAACCACAGTAGTACTTTTTAGTGTAACGTATTGCATTCGTAATGTTTGTTACACTGTCACTCCTCTTTTCCCAACCACAGTAGTTCATTTTAGTGTAAAGTATTGCATGCGTAATGTTTGTTACACTGTCAGTCCTCTTTTCCCAACCACAGTAGTACAATTTAGTGTAACGTATTGCAGGCGTAGTGTATGTTACACGGTCAGTCCTCTTTTCCCACCCACAGTAATCCAATTTAATGTAACGTTTTGCAGGCGTAAGGTTTGTTACAATATCGGTCCTCTTTTCCCAATCACAGTAGTACTTTTTAGTGTAACGTATTGCATTCGTAATGTTTGTTACACTGTCACTCCTCTTTTCCCAACCACAGTAGTTCATTTTAGTGTAACGTATTGCATGCGTAATGTTTGTTACACTGTCAGTCCTCTTTTCCCAACCACAGTAGCACATTTCAGTGTAACGTATTGCAGGCGTAGTGTCTCTTACACTGTCAGTCCTCTTTTCCCAACCACAGTAGCACATTTTAGTGTAACGTATTGCAGGCGTAGTGTTTGTTACACGGTCAGTCCTCTTTTCCCAACCACAGTAATACATTTTAGTGTAACGTATTGCAGGCGTAGTGTCTGTTACACTGTCAGTCCTCTTTTTCCAACAAAAGTAGTATAGTTTAGTATAACGTATTGCAGGCGTAGTGTTTGTTACACGGTCAGTCCTCTTTTCCCAACCACAGTAGTACAATTTAGTGTAACGTATTGCAGGCGTAGTGTATGTTACACGGTCAGTCCTCTTTTCCCACCCGCAGTAGTCCAATTTAATGTAACGTTTTGCAGGCGTAGGGTTTGTTACTATGTCGGTCCTCTTTTTCAACCACATTAGTACATTTTAGTGTAACGTGTTGCATGCGTAATGTTTGTTACACTGTCAGTCCTCTTTTCCCAACCACAGTAGCTCATTTTAGTGTAACGTATTGCAGGCGCAGTGTCTGTTACACTGTCAGTCCTCTTTTCCCAACCACAGTAGCTCATTTTAGTGTAACGTATTGCAGGCGTAGTGTTTGTTACACTGTCAGTCCTATTTTCCCAACCACAGTAATCTACTTTAGTGTAACATATTGCAGACGTATTGTTTGTTACATTGTCAGTCCTCTTTTTCCAACCACAGTAGTACATTTTAGTGTAACGTATTGCAGGCGTAGTGTATGTTACACGGTCAGTCCTCTTTTCCCACCCACAGTAGTCCAATTTAATGTAACGTTTTGCAGGCGTAAGGTTTGTTACTATGTCGGTCCTCTTTTCTCAACCACAGTAGTACACGTTAGTGTACCGTGTTGCATGCGTAATGTTTGTTACACTGTCAGTCCTCTTTTCCCAACCACAGTAGCTCATTTTAGTGTAACGTATTGCAGGCGTAGTGTATGTTACACTGTCAGTCCTCTTTTCCCAACCACAGTAGCACAATTTAGTGTAACGTATTGCAAGCGTAGTGTTTGTTACACGGTCAGTCCTCTTTTCCCAACCACTGTAGTACATTTTGCTGTAACGTATTGCAGGCGTAAGGTTTGTTACTATGTCGGTCCTCTTTTCTCAACCACAGTAGTACATTTTAGTGTAACGTGTTGCATGCGTAATGTTTGTTACACTGTCAGTCCTCTTTTCCCAATCACAGTAGCTCATTTTAGTGTAACGTATTGCAGGCGTAGTGTTTGTTACACTGTCAGTCCTATTTTCCCAACCACAGTAATCTACTTTAGTGTAACATATTGCAGACGTATTGTTTGTTACATTGTCAGTCCTCTTTTTCCAACCACAGTAGTACATTTTAGTGTAACGTATTGCAGGCGTAGTGTATGTTACACGGTCAGTCCTCTTTTCGCACCCACAGTAGTCCAATTTAAGGTAACGTTTTGCAGGCGTAAGGTTTGTTACTATGTCGGTCCTCTTTTCTCAACCGCAGTAGTACACGTTAGTGTACCGTGTTGCATGCGTAATGTTTGTTACACTGTCAGTCCTCTTTTCCCAACCACAGTAGCTCATTTTAGTGTAACGTAATGCAGGCGTAGTGTATGTTACACTGTCAGTCCTCTTTTCCCAACCACAGTAGCACAATTTAGTGTAACGTATTGCAAGCGTAGTGTTTGTTACACGGTCAGTCCTCTTTTCCCAACCACTATAGTACATTTTACTGTAACGTATTGCAGGCGTAAGGTTTGTTACTATGTCGGTCCTCTTTTCTCAACCACAGTAGTACATTTTAGTGTAACGTGTTGCATGCGTAATGTTTGTTACACTGTCAGTCCTTTTTTCCCAACCACAGTAGCTCATTTTAGTGTAACGTATTGCAGGCGTAGTGTCTCTTACACTGTCAGTCCTCTTTTCCCAACCACAGTAGCACATTTTAGTGTAACGTATTGCAGGCGTAGTGTTTGTTACAATATCGGTCCTCTTTTCCCAATCACAGTAGTACTTTTTAGTGTAACGTATTGCATTCGTAATGTTTGTTACACTGTCACTCATCTTTTCCCAACCACAGTAGTTCATTTTAGTGTAACGTATTGCATGCGTAATGTTTGTTACACTGTCAGTCCTCTTTTCCCAACCACAGTAGCACATTTTAGTGTAACGTATTGCAGGCGTAGTGTCTCTTACACTGTCAGTCCTCTTTTCCCAACCACAGTAGCACATTTTAGTGTAACGTATTGCAGGCGTAGTGTTTGTTACACGGTCAGTCCTCTTTTCCCAACCACAGTAATACATTTTAGTGTAACGTATTGCAGGCGTAGTGTCTGTTACACTGTCAGTCCTCTTTTTCCAACAAAAGTAGTATAGTTTAGTATAACGTATCGCAGGCGTAGTGTTTGTTACACGGTCAGTCCTCTTTTCCCAACCACAGTAGTACAATTTAGTGTAACGTATTGCAGGCGTAGTGTATGTTACACGGTCAGTCCTCTTTTCCCACCCACAGTAGTCCAATTTAATGTAACGTTTTGCAGGCGTAAGGTTTGTTACTATGTCGGTCCTCTTTTTCAACCACATTAGTACATTTTAGTGTAACGTGTTGCATGCGTAATGTTTGTTACACTGTCAGTCCTCTTTTCCCAACCACAGTAGCTCATTTTAGTGTAACGTATTGCAGGCGCAGTGTCTGTTACACTGTCAGTCCTCTTTTCCCAACCACAGTAGCTCATTTTAGTGTAACGTATTGCAGGCGTAGTGTTTGTTACACTGTCAGTCCTATTTTCCCAACCACAGTAATCTACTTTAGTGTAACATATTGCAGACGTATTGTTTGTTACATTGTCAGTCCTCTTTTTCCAACCACAGTAGTACATTTTAGTGTAACGTATTGCAGGCGTAGTGTATGTTACACGGTCAGTCCTCTTTTCCCACCCACAGTAGTCCAATTTAATGTAACGTTTTGCAGGCGTAAGGTTTGTTACTATGTCGGTCCTCTTTTCTCAACCACAGTAGTACACGTTAGTGTACCGTGTTGCATGCGTAATGTTTGTTACACTGTCAGTCCTCTTTTCCCAACCACAGTAGCTCATTTTAGTGTAACGTATTGCAGGCGTAGTGTATGTTACACTGTCAGCCCTCTTTTCCCAACCACAGTAGCACAATTTAGTGTAACGTATTGCAAGCGTAGTGTTTGTTACACGGTCAGTCCTCTTTTCCCAACCACTGTAGTACATTTTACTGTAACGTATTGCAGGCGTAAGGTTTGTTACTATGTCGGTCCTCTTTTCTCAACCACAGTAGTACATTTTAGTGTAACGTGTTGCATGCGTAATGTTTGTTACACTGTCAGTCCTCTTTTCCCAACCACAGTAGCTCATTTTAGTGTAACGTATTGCAGGCGTAGTGTCTGTTACACTGTCAGTTCTCTTTTCCCAGCCACAGTAGTACATTTTAGTATAACTTAATGCAGGCGTAGTGTTTGTTACACGGTCAGTCCTCTTTTCCCAACCACAGTAGTGCACTTTAGTGTAAAGTATTGCAGGCGTAGTGTTGTTACACTGTAAGTCCTATTTTCCCATCCACAGTAATATACTGTAGTGTAAAATATTGCAGACGTATGGTTTGTTACATAGTCAGTCCTCTTTTCCCAACCACAGTAGTACATTTTAGAGTAACTTATTGCAGGCGTAGTGTATGTTACACTGTCAGTCCTCTTTTCCCAACCACAGTAGCACAATTTAGTGTAACGTATTGCAAGCGTAGTGTTTGTTACACGGTCAGTCCTCTTTTCCCAACCACTGTAGTACATTTTACTGTAACGTATTGCAGGCGTAAGGTTTGTTACTATGTCGGTCCTCTTTTCTCAACCACAGTAGTACATTTTAGTGTAACGTGTTGCATGCGTAATGTTTGTTACACTGTCAGTCCTCTTTTCCCAACCACAGTAGCTCCTTTTAGTGTAACGTATTGCAGGCGTAGTGTCTGTTACACTGTCAGTCCTCTTTTTCCAACAAAAGTAGTATAGTTTAGTATAACGTATCGCAGGCGTAGTGTTTGTTACACGGTCAGTCCTCTTTTCCCAACCACAGTAGTACAATTTAGTGTAACGTATTGCAGGCGTAGTGTATGTTACACGGTCAGTCCTCTTTTCCCACCCACAGTAGTCCAATTTATTGTAACGTTTTGCAGGCGTAAGGTTTGTTACTATGTCGGTCCTCTTTTTCAACCACATTAGTACATTTTAGTGTAACGTGTTGCATGCGTAATGTTTGTTACACTGTCAGTCCTCTTTTCCCAACCACAGTAGCTCATTTTAGTGTAACGTATTGCAGGCGCAGTGTCTGTTACACTGTCAGCCCTCTTTTCCCAACCACAGTAGCTCATTTTAGTGTAACGTATTGCAGGCGTAGTGTTTGTTACACTGTCAGTCCTATTTTCCCAACCACAGTAATCTACTTTAGTGTAACATATTGCAGACGTATTGTTTGTTACATTGTCAGTCCTCTTTTTCCAACCACAGTAGTACATTTTAGTGTAACGTATTGCAGGCGTAGTGTATGTTACACGGTCAGTCCTCTTTTCCCACCCACAGTAGTCCAATTTAATGTAACGTTTTGCAGGCGTAAGGTTTGTTACTATGTCGGTCCTCTTTTCTCAACCACAGTAGTACACGTTAGTGTACCGTGTTGCATGCGTAATGTTTGTTACACTGTCAGTCCTCTTTTCCCAACCACAGTAGCTCATTTTAGTGTAACGTATTGCAGGCGCAGTGTCTGTTACACTGTCAGTCCTCTTTTCCCAACCACAGTAGCTCATTTTAGTGTAACGTATTGCAGGCGTAGTGTTTGTTACACTGTCAGTCCTATTTTCCCAACCACAGTAATCTACTTTAGTGTAACATATTGCAGACGTATTGTTTGTTACATTGTCAGTCCTCTTTTTCCAACCACAGTAGTACATTTTAGTGTAACGTATTGCAGGCGTAGTGTATGTTACACGGTCAGTCCTCTTTTCCCACCCACAGTAGTCCAATTTAATGTAACGTTTTGCAGGCGTAAGGTTTGTTACTATGTCGGTCCTCTTTTCTCAACCACAGTAGTACACGTTAGTGTACCGTGTTGCATGCGTAATGTTTGTTACACTGTCAGTCCTCTTTTCCCAACCACAGTAGCTCATTTTAGTGTAACGTATTGCAAGCGTAGTGTTTGTTACACGGTCAGTCCTCTTTTCCCACCCACAGTAGTCCAATTTAATGTAACGTTTTGCAGGCGTAAGGTTTGTTACTATGTCGGTCCTCTTTTCTCAACCACAGTAGTACACGTTAGTGTACCGTGTTGCATGCGTAGTGTATGTTACACTGTCAGTCCTCTTTTCCCAACCACAGTAGCACAATTTATAGTAACGTATTGCAAGCGTAGTGTTTGTTACACGGTCAGTCCTCTTTTCCCAACCACTGTAGTACATTTTACTGTAACGTATTGCAGGCGTAAGGTTTGTTACTATGTCGGTCCTCTTTTCTCAACCACAGTAGTACATTTTAGTGTAACGTGTTGCATGCGTAATGTTTGTTACACTGTCAGTCCTCTTTTCCCAACCACAGTAGCTCATTTTAGTGTAACGTATTGCAGGCGTAGTGTCTGTTACACTGTCAGTTCTCTTTTCCCAGCCACAGTAGTACATTTTAGTATAACTTAATGCAGGCGTAGTGTTTGTTACACGGTCAGTCCTCTTTTCCCAACCACAGTAGTACACTTTAGTGTAAAGTATTGCAGGCGTAGTGTTGTTACACTGTAAGTCCTATTTTCCCATCCACAGTAATATACTGTAGTGTAAAATATTGCAGACGTATGGTTTGTTACATAGTCAGTCCTCTTTTCCCAACCACAGTAGTACATTTTAGAGTAACTTATTGCAGGCGTAGTGTTTGTTACACGGTCAGTCCTCTTTTCCCAACCGCAGTAGTACAATTTAGTGTAAAGTATTGCAGGCGTAGTGTTTGTTACACTGTAAGTCCTATTTTACCAACCACAGTAATATACTGTAGTGTAAAATATTGCAGACGTATGGTTTGTTACATAGTCAGTCCTCTTTTCCCAACCACAGTAGTACCTTTTAGAGTAACGTATTGTATGCGTAGTGTTGGTAACACGATCAGTCCTCCCAACCACATTAGTACGTTTTAGTGTAACGTATCGCAGGCGTAGTGTTTGTTACACGGTCAGTCCTCTTTTCCCTACCACAGTAGTATGTTTTAGTGTAATGTATTGGAGGCGTAGTGTTTGTTACACTGTCAGTCCTCTTTTTCCAACAAGAGTAGTACAATTTAGTATAGGGTATTGCAGGCGTATTGTTTGTTATACGGTCAGTCCTCTTTTCCCAACCACAGTAGTACATTTTAGTGTAACGTATTGCAGGCGTAGTGTTTGTTACACGGTCAGTCCTCTTTTCCCTACCACAGTAGTATGTTTTAGTGTAATGTATTGGAGGCGTAGTGTTTGTTACACTGTCAGTCCTCTTTTTCCAACAAGAGTAGTACAATTTAGTATAGGGTATTGCAGGCGTATTGTTTGTTATACGGTCAGTCCTCTTTTCCCAACCACAGTAGTACATTTTATTGTAACGTATTGCAGGCGTAGTGTTTGTAACAATGTCAGTCCACTTTTCCCAACCACAGTAGTACATTTTAGTGTAACGTATTGCATGCGTAGTATTTGTAACACCGTCAGTCCTCTTTTTCCAACCACATTAGTACAATTTAGTGTAAGGTATTGAAGGCGTAATGTTTGTTACACGGTCAGTCCTCTTTTCCCACCACAGTAGTACATTTTGGTGTAAAGTTTTGCAGGCGTAGTGTTTGTTACACGGTCAATCCTCTTTTCCCAACCACAGTCGAACAATTTAGTGTAACGTAATGCAGGTGTAATGTTTGTTACACGGTCAGTCTTCTTTTCCCAACCACAGTAATACATTTTGGTGTAAAGTTTTGCAGGCGTAGTGTTTGTTACACGGTCAGTCCTCTTTTCCCAACCACAGTCGTACATTTTAGTGTAACGTATTGCAGGCTCAGTGTTTGATACACTGTCAGTCCTCTTTTCCCAATCACGGTAATATATTGTAGTGTAAAGTATTGCAGGCGTAGTGTTTGTTACATTGTTAGTCCTCTTTTACCAACCACAGTAGTACATTTTTGTGTAACGTATTGCAGGCGTAGTGTTTGTTACAATGTCAGTCCTCTTTTTCCAACCACAGTAGTACATTTTAGTGTAACGTATTGCAGTCGTAGTGTTTTTTATAATGTCAGTCCCCTTTTCCCAACCACAGTAGTACATTTTAGCGTAAAGTATTGGAGGTGTAAGGTTTGTTACACTGTCAGTCCTCTTTTCACAACCACAGTAGTTTGTTTTAGTGTAACGTATTGCAGGCGTATTGTTTGTTACACGGTCAGTCCCCTTTTCCCAACCACAGTAGTACAATTTAGTCTAAAGTATTGCCGGAGTAGTGTTTGTTAAAGTGTCAGTCCTCTTTTCCCAGTCACAGTAGTTTATTTTAGTGTAGCGAATTTCAGGCGTAGTGTTTGTTACACTGTCAGTCCTCTTTTACCAACCACAGTAGTACATTTTAGAGTAACGTTATGCAGGCATAGTGTTTGTTACACTGTCAGTTCTCTTTTCCCAAACAACGTAGTAAATTTTAGTGTAACGTCTTGCGGGCGTAGTGTTTGTTACACGGTCAGTCCTCTTTTCCCAACCACAGTAGTATTTTTTAGTGTAACGTAATGCAGACGTAATGTTTGTTACACTGTCAGTCCGTTTTTCCCAACCACTGTAGTACACTTTATTATAAGGTATTGCAGGCGTAGTGTTTGTTACACGGTCAGTCCTCTATTTCCAATCGCAGTAGTACATTTCAGTGTAAAGTATTGCAGGCGTAGTGTTTTTTACACGGTCAGTCCTCTTTTCCCAACCACAGTAGTACATTTTAGTGTAAAGTAATGCAGGCGTAGTGTTATTTGCACTATCAATTTTCTTTTCTTAACCACATTAGTACATTTTAGTGTAACGTATTGCAGGCGTAGTGTTTGCTACACGGTCAGCCCTCTTTTCCCAACCAGAGTAGTACATTTAAGTGTAAAGTATTGCAGGCGTAGTGCTTGTTTTACGGTCAGTCCTCTTTTCCCATCCACAGTAGTACATTTTAGAGTAACTTATTGCAGGCGTAATGTTTGTTACACTGTTATTTCTCTTTTCCCAACCACAGTAGTACATTTTAATGTAACGTATTGCAGGCGTAGTGTTTGTTACAATGTCAGTCCTCTTTTTCCAACCACAGTAGTACATTTTAGTGTAACGTATTGCAGTCGTAGTGTTTTTTACAACGTCAGTCCTCTTTTCCCAACCACAGTAGTACATTTTAGTGTAAAGTATTGGAGGTGTAAGGTTTGTTACACTGTCAGTCCTCTTTTTCCAACAACAGTAGTACATTTTAGTGTAACGTATTGCAGTGCAGGCGTAATGTTTGTTACACTGTCAGTCCTCTTTTCACAACCAAAGTAGTTTGTTTTAGTGTAACGTATTGCAGGCGTTTTGTTTGTTACACGGTCAGTCCCCTTTTCCCAACCACAAAAGGTACAATTTAGTCTAAAGTATTGCAGGAGTAGTGTTTGTTACAGTGTCAGTCCTCTTTTCCCAGTCACAGTAGTACAATTTAGTCTAAAGTATTGCAGGAGTAGTGTTTGTTACACTGTCAGTTCTCTTTTCCCAAACAACGTAGTAAATTTTAGTGTAACGTCTTGCGGGCGTAGTGTTTGTTACACGGTCATTCCTCTTTTCCCAACCACAGTAGTATTTTTTAGTGTAACGTAATGCAGACGTAATGTTTGTTACACTGTCAGTCCGTTTTTCCCAACCACTGTAGTACACTTTATTATAAGGTATTGCAGGCGTAGTGTTTGTTACACGGTCAGTCCTCTTTTCCCAACCACAGTAGTACATTTTAGTGTAAAGTATTGCAGGCGTAGTGTTTTTTGCACTGTCAGTTCTCTTTTCCCAAACAACGTAGTAAATTTTAGTGTAACGTCTTGCGGGCGTAGTGTTTGTTACACGGTCAGTCCTCTTTTCCCAACCACAGTAGTACATTTTAGTGTAACGTATTGCAGTCGTAGTGTTTTTTACAACGTCAGTCCTCTTTTCCCAGCCACAGTAGTACATTTTAGTATAACTTAATGCAGGCGTAGTGTTTGTTACACGGTCAGTCCTCTTTTCCCAACCACAGTAGTACACTTTAGTGTAAAGTATTGCAGGCGTAGTGTTGTTACACTGTAAGTCCTATTTTCCCATCCACAGTAATATACTGTAGTGTAAAATATTGCAGACGTATGGTTTGTTACATAGTCAGTCCTCTTTTCCCAACCACAGTAGTACATTTTAGAGTAACTTATTGCAGGCGTAGTGTTTGTTACACGGTCAGTCCTCTTTTCCCAACCGCAGTAGTACAATTTAGTGTAAAGTATTGCAGGCGTAGTGTTTGTTACACTTTAAGTCCTATTTTACCAACCACAGTAATATACTGTAGTGTAAAATATTGCAGACGTATGGTTTGTTACATAGTCAGTCCTCTTTTCCCAACCACAGTAGTACCTTTTAGAGTAACGTATTGTATGCGTAGTGTTGGTAACACGATCAGTCCTCCCAACCACATTAGTACGTTTTAGTGTAACGTATCGCAGGCGTAAGGTTTGTTACACTGTCAGTCCTCTTTTCCCAACCACAGTAGTACATTTTAGTGTAACGTATTGCAGGCGTAGTGTTTGTTACACGGTCAGTCCTCTTTTCCCTACCACAGTAGTATGTTTTAGTGTAATGTATTGGAGGCGTAGTGTTTGTTACACTGTCAGTCCTCTTTTTCCAACAAGAGTAGTACAATTTAGTATAGGGTATTGCAGGCGTATTGTTTGTTATACGGTCAGTCCTCTTTTCCCAACCACAGTAGTACATTTTATTGTAACGTATTGCAGGCGTAGTGTTTGTAACAATGTCAGTCCTCTTTTCCCAACCACAGTAGTACATTTTAGTGTAACGTATTGCATGCGTAGTATTTGTAACACCGTCAGTCCTCTTTTTCCAACCACATTAGTACAATTTAGTGTAAGGTATTGAAGGCGTAATGTTTGTTACACGGTCAGTCCTCTTTTCCCACCACAGTAGTACATTTTGGTGTAAAGTTTTGCAGGCGTAGTGTTTGTTACACGGTCAATCCTCTTTTCCCAACCACAGTCGAACAATTTAGTGTAACGTAATGCAGGCGTAATGTTTGTTACACGGTCAGTCTTCTTTTCCCAACCACAGTATTACATTTTGGTGTAAAGTTTTGCAGGCGTAGTGTTTGTTACACGGTCAGTCCTCTTTTCCCAACCACAGTCGTACATTTTAGTGTAACGTATTGCAGGCTCAGTGTTTGATACACTGTCAGTCCTCTTTTCCCAATCACGGTAATATATTGTAGTGTAAAGTATTGCAGGCGTAGTGTTTGTTACATTGTTAGTCCTCTTTTACCAACCACAGTAGTACATTTTAGTGTAACGTATTGCAGGCGTAGTGTTTGTTACAATGTCAGTCCTCTTTTTCCAACCACAGTAGTACATTTTAGTGTAACGTATTGCAGTCGTAGTGTTTTTATAATGTCAGTCCTCTTTTCCCAACCACAGTAGTACATTTTAGCGTAAAGTATTGGAGGTGTAAGGTTTGTTACACTGTCAGTCCTCTTTTCACAACCACAGTAGTTTGTTTTAGTGTAACGTATTGCAGGCGTATTGTTTGTTACACGGTCAGTCCCCTTTTCCCAACCACAGTAGTACAATTTAGTCTAAAGTATTGCCGGAGTAGTGTTTGTTAAAGTGTCAGTCCTCTTTTCCCAGTCACAGTAGTTTATTTCAGTGTAGCGAATTTCAGGCGTAGTGTTTGTTACACTGTCAGTCCTCTTTTACCAACCACAGTAGTACATTTTAGAGTAACGTTATGCAGGCATAGTGTTTGTTACACTGTCAGTTCTCTTTTCCCAAACAACGTAGTAAATTTTAGTGTAACGTCTTGCGGGCGTAGTGTTTGTTACACGGTCAGTCCTCTTTTCCCAACCACAGTAGTATTTTTTAGTGTAACGTAATGCAGACGTAATGTTTGTTACACTGTCAGTCCGTTTTTCCCAACCACTGTAGTACACTTTATTATAAGGTATTGCAGGCGTAGTGTTTGTTACACGGTCAGTCCTCTATTTCCAATCGCAGTAGTACATTTCAGTGTAAAGTATTGCAGGCGTAGTGTTTGTTACACGGTCAGTCCTCTTTTCCCAACCACAGTAGTACATTTTAGTGTAAAGTATTGCAGGCGTAGTGTTTTTTGCACTATCAATTTTCTTTTCTTAACCACATTAGTACATTTTAGTGTAACGTATTGCAGGCGTAGTGTTTGCTACACGGTCAGCCCTCTTTTCCCAACCAGAGTAGTACATTTAACTGTAAAGTATTGCAGGCGTAGTGCTTGTTTTACGGTCAGTCCTCTTTTCCCATCCACAGTAGTACATTTTAGAGTAACTTATTGCAGGCGTAATGTTTGTTACACTGTTATTTCTCTTTTCCCAACCACAGTAGTACATTTTAATGTAACGTATTGCAGGCGTAGTGTTTGTTACAATGTCAGTCCTCTTTTTCCAACCACAGTAGTACATTTTAGTGTAACGTATTGCAGTCGTAGTGTTTTTTACAACGTCAGTCCTCTTTTCCCAACCACAGTAGTACATTTTAGTGTAAAGTATTGGAGGTGTAAGGTTTGTTACACTGTCAGTCCTCTTTTTCCAACAACAGTAGTACATTTTAGTGTAACGTATTGCAGTGCAGGCGTAATGTTTGTTACACTGTCAGTCCTCTTTTCACAACCAAAGTAGTTTGTTTTAGTGTAACGTATTGCAGGCGTATTGTTTGTTACACGGTCAGTCCCCTTTTCCCAACCACAAAAGGTACAATTTAGTCTAAAGTATTGCAGGAGTAGTGTTTGTTACAGTGTCAGTCCCCTTTTCCCAGTCACAGTAGTACAATTTAGTCTAAAGTATTGCAGGAGTAGTGTTTGTCACACTGTCAGTTCTCTTTTCCCAAACAACGTAGTAAATTTTAGTGTAACGTCTTGCGGGCGTAGTGTTTGTTACACGGTCAGTCCTCTTTTCCCAACCACAGTAGTATTTTTTAGTGTAACGTAATGCAGACGTAATGTTTGTTACACTGTCAGTCCGTTTTTCCCAACCACTGTAGTACACTTTATTATAAGGTATTGCAGGCGTAGTGTTTGTTACACGGTCAGTCCTCTTTTCCCAACCACAGTAGTACATTTTAGTGTAAAGTATTGCAGGCGTAGTGTTTTTTGCACTGTCAGTTCTCGTTTCCCAAACAACGTAGTAAATTTTAGTGTAACGTCTTGCGGGCGTAGTGTTTGTTACACGGTCAGTCCTCTTTTCCCAACCACAGTAGTACATTTTAGTGTAACGTATTGCAGTCGTAGTGTTTTTTACAACGTCAGTCCTCTTTTCCCAACCACAGTAGTACATTTTAGTGTAAAGTATTGGAGGTGTAAGGTTTGTTACACTGTCAGTCCTCTTTTTCCAACAACAGTAGTACATTTTAGTGTAACGTATTGCAGTGCAGGCGTAATGTTTGTTACACTGTCAGTCCTCTTTTCACAACCAAAGTAGTTTGTTTTAGTGTAACGTATTGCAGGCGTATTGTTTGTTACACGGTCAGTCCCCTTTTCCCAACCACAAAAGGTACAATTTAGTCTAAAGTATTGCAGGAGTAGTGTTTGTTACAGTGTCAGTCCTCTTTTCCCAGTCACAGTAGTACAATTTAGTCTAAAGTATTGCAGGAGTAGTGTTTGTTACACTGTCAGTTCTCTTTTCCCAAACAACGTAGTAAATTTTAGTGTAACGTCTTGCGGGCGTAGTGTTTGTTACACGGTCAGTCCTCTTTTCCCAACCACAGTAGTATTTTTTAGTGTAACGTAATGCAGACGTAATGTTTGTTACACTGTCAGTCCGTTTTTCCCAACCACTGTAGTACACTTTATTATAAGGTATTGCAGGCGTAGTGTTTGTTACACGGTCAGTCCTCTTTTCCCAACCACAGTAGTACATTTTAGTGTAAAGTATTGCAGGCGTAGTGTTTTTTGCACTGTCAGTTCTCTTTTCCCAAACAACGTAGTAAATTTTAGTGTAACGTCTTGCGGGCGTAGTGTTTGTTACACGGTCAGTCCTCTTTTCCCAACCACAGTAGTATTTTTTAGTGTAACGTAATGCAGACGTAATGTTTGTTTCACTGTCAGTCCTCTTTTTCCAACCACAGTAGTACATTTTAGTGTAACGTATTGCAGTCGTAGTGTTTTTTACAACGTCAGTCCTCTTTTCCCAACCACAGTAGTACATTTTAGAGTAACTTATTGCAGGCGTAATGTTTGTTACACTGTTATTTCTCTTTTCCCAACCACAGTAGTACATTTTAATATAACGTATTGCAGGCGTAGTGTTTGTTACAATGTCAGTCCTCTTTTTCCAACCACAGTAGTACATTTTAGTGTAACGTATTGCAGTCGTAGTGTTTTTTACAACGTCAGTCCTCTTTTCCCAACCACAGTAGTACATTTTAGTGTAAAGTATTGGAGGTGTAAGGTTTGTTACACTGTCAGTCCTCTTTTTCCAACAACAGTAGTACATTTTAGTGTAACGTATTGCAGTGCAGGCGTAATGTTTGTTACACTGTCAGTCCTCTTTTCACAACCAAAGTAGTTTGTTTTAGTGTAACGTATTGCAGGCGTATTGTTTGTTACACGGTCAGTCCCCTTTTCCCAACCACAAAAGGTACAATTTAGTCTAAAGTATTGCAGGAGTAGTGTTTGTTACAGTGTCAGTCCTCTTTTCCCAGTCACAGTAGTACAATTTAGTCTAAAGTATTGCAGGAGTAGTGTTTGTTACACTGTCAGTTCTCTTTTCCCAAACAACGTAGTAAATTTTAGTGTAACGTCTTGCGGGCGTAGTGTTTGTTACACGGTCAGTCCTCTTTTCCCAACCACAGTAGTATTTTTTAGTGTAACGTAATGCAGACGTAATGTTTGTTACACTGTCAGTCCGTTTTTCCCAACCACTGTAGTACACTTTATTATAAGGTATTGCAGGCGTAGTGTTTGTTACACGGTCAGTCCTCTTTTCCCAACCACAGTAGTACATTTTAGTGTAAAGTATTGCAGGCGTAGTGTTTTTTGCACTGTCAGTTCTCTTTTCCCAAACAACGTAGTAAATTTTAGTGTAACGTCTTGCGGGCGTAGTGTTTGTTACACGGTCAGTCCTCTTTTCCCATCCACAGTAGTATTTTTTAGTGTAACGTAATGCAGACGTAATGTTTGTTTCACTGTCAGTCCGTTTTTCCCAACCTGTGTAGTACAATTTATTATAAGGTATTGCAGGCGTAGTGTTTGTTACACGGTCAGTCCCCTTTTCCCAACCACAGTAGTACAATTTAGTCTAAAGTATTGCAGGAGTAGTGTTTGTTACACTGTCAGTTCTCTTTTCCCAAACAACGTAGTAAATTTTAGTGTAACGTCTTGCGGGCGTAGTGTTTGTTACACGGTCAGTCCTCTTTTCCCAACCACAGTAGTATTTTTTAGTGTAACGTAATGCAGACGTAATGTTTGTTACACTGTCAGTCCGTTTTTCCCAACCACTGTAGTACACTTTATTATAAGGTATTGCAGGCGTAGTGTTTGTTACATGGTCAGTCCTCTTTTCCCAACCACAGTAGTATTTTTTAGTGTAACGTAATGCAGACGTAATGATTGTTACACTGTCAGTCCGTTTTTCCCAACCTGTGTAGTACAATTTATTATAAGGTATTGCAGGCGTAGTGTTTGTTACACGGTCAGTCCCCTTTTCCCAACCACAGTAGTACAATTTAGTCTAAAGTATTGCAGGAGTAGTGTTTGTTACACTGTCAGTTCTCTTTTCCCAAACAACGTAGTAAATTTTAGTGTAAAGTATTGCAGGCGTAGTGTTTTTTACACGGTCAGTCCTCTTTTCCCAACCACAGTCGTACATTTTAGTATAATGTATTGCAAGCGTAGTGTTTGTTACACGGTCAGTGCTCTTTTCCCGACCACGGTCGTACATTTTAGTATAACGTATTGCAGGCGTAGTGTTTGTTACACGGTCAGTGCTCTTTTCGCGACCACCGTAGTACGTTTCAGTGTAATGTATTGCAGGCGTAAGGTTTGTTACACTGCCAGTCCTCTATTCCAACCACAGTAAAATATGATAGTGTAAAGTATTGCAGGCGCAGTGTTTTTTACATTGTCAGTCCTCTTTTTCCAACCACAGTAGTAGACTTTAGTGTAAAGTATTGCAGGAGTAGTGTTTGTTACACGGTCAGTCCTCTTTTCCCAACCACAGTAGTATTTTTTAGTGTAACGTAATGCAGACGTAATGTTTGTTTCACTGTCAGTCCGTTTTTCCCAACCTGTGTAGTACAATTTATTATAAGGTATTGCAGGCGTAGTGTTTGTTACACGGTCAGTCCCCTTTTCCCAACCACAGTAGTACAATTTAGTCTAAAGTATTGCAGGAGTAGTGTTTGTTACACTGTCAGTTCTCTTTTCCCAAACAACGTAGTAAATTTTAGTGTAACGTCTTGCGGGCGTAGTGTTTGTTACACGGTCAGTCCTCTTTTCCCAACCACAGTAGTATTTTTTAGTGTAACGTAATGCAGACGTAATGTTTGTTTCACTGTCAGTCCGTTTTTCCCAACCTGTGTAGTACAATTTATTATAAGGTATTGCAGGCGTAGTGTTTGTTACACGGTCAGTCCCCTTTTCCCAACCACAGTAGTACAATTTAGTCTAAAGTATTGCAGGAGTAGTGTTTGTTACACTGTCAGTTCTCTTTTCCCAAACAACGTAGTAAATTTTAGTGTAACGTCTTGCGGGCGTAGTGTTTGTTACACGGTCAGTCCTCTTTTCCCAACCACAGTAGTATTTTTTAGTGTAACGTAATGCAGACGTAATGTTTGTTACACTGTCAGTCCGTTTTTCCCAACCACTGTAGTACACTTTATTATAAAGTATTGCAGGCGTAGTGTTTGTTACACGGTCAGTCCTCTTTTCTTAACCACATTAGTATATTTTAGTGTAACGTATTGCAGGCGTAGTGTTTGCTACACGGTCAGCCCTCTTTTCCCAACCAGAGTAGTACATTTTAGTGTAAAGTATTGCAGGCGTAGTGATTGTTTTACGGTCAGTCCTCTTTTCCTATCCACAGTAGTACGTTTGAGAGTAACGTATTGCAGGTGTAATGTTTGTTACACTGTTATTTCTCTTTTCCCAACCACAGTAGTACATTTTAATGTAACGTAATGCAGGCGTAGTGTTTGTTACAATGTCAGTCCTCTTTTTCCAACAACAGTAGTACATTTAAGTGTAAAGTTTTGCAGGCGTAGTGTTTTTTGCACTCTCAGTCTTCTTTTCTTAACCACAGTAGTACACTTTAGTGTAAAGTATTGCAGGCGTAGTGTTTTTTGCACTGTCAGTCTTCTTTCTTCTTTTCTTAACCACATTAGTACATTTTAGTGTAACGTATTGCAGGCGTAGTGTTTTTTGCACTGTCAGTATTCTTTCTTCTTTTCTTAACCACATTAGTACATTTTAGTGTAACGTATTGCAGGCGTAATGTTTGTTACACTGTTATTTCTCTTTTCCCAACCACAGTAGTACATTTTAATGTAACGTATTGCAGGCGTAGTGTTTGTTACAATGTCAGTCCTCTTTTTCCATCCTAAGTAGTACATTTTAGTGTAACGTATTGCAGGCATAGTGTTTGCTACACGGTCAGCCCTCTTTTCCCAACCAGAGTAGTACATTTTAGTGTAAAGTATTGCAGGCGTAGTGCATGTTTTACGGTCAGTCCTCTTTTCCCATCCACAGTAGTACATTTTAGAGTAACGTATTGCAGGCGTAATGTTTGTTACACTGTTATTTCTCTTTTCCCAACCACAGTAGTACATTTCAGTGTAAAGTATTGCAGGCGTAGTGTTTGTTACACTGTCAGTCCTCTTTTCCCAACCACAGTAGTACACTTTAGTGTAAAGTATTGCAGGCGTAGTGTTTTTTGCACTGTCAGTCTTCTTTCTTCTTTTCTTAACCACATTAGTACATTTTAGTGTAACGTATTGCAGGCGTAGTGTTTTTTGCACTGTCAGTCTTCTTTCTTCTTTTCTTAACCACATTAGTACATTTTAGTGTAACGTATTGCAGGCGTAATGTTTGTTACACTGTTATTTCTCTTTTCCCAACCACAGTAGTACATTTTAATGTAACGTATTGCAGGCGTAGTGTTTGTTACAATGTCAGTCCTCTTTTTCCATCCTAAGTAGTACATTTTAGTGTAACGTATTGCAGTCGTAGTGTTTTTTACAATGTTACTCCTCTTTTCCCAACCACAGTAGTACATTTTAGTGTAAAGTATTGGAGGTGTAAGGTTTGTTACACTGTCAGTCCTCTTTTTCCAACAACAGTAGTACATTTTAGTGTAACGTATTGCAGTGCAGGCGTAATGTTTGTTTTACTGTCAGTCCTCTTTTCACAACCACAGTAGTTTGTTTTAGTGTAACGTATTGCAGGCGTATTGTTTGTTACACGGTCAGTCCCCTTTTCCCAACCACAGTAGTACAATTTAGTCTAAAGTATTGCAGGAGTAGTGTTTGTTACAGTGTCAGTCCTCTTTTCCCAGTCACAGTAGTTTATTTTAGTGTAGCGTATTTCAGGCGTAGTGTTTGTTACACTGTCAGTCCTCTTTTCCCAACATCAGTAGTACATTTTAGAGTAACGTTATGCAGGCATAGTGTTTGTTACACTGTCAGTTCTCTTTTCCCAAACAACGTAGTAAATTTTAGTGTAACATCTTGCGGGCGTAGTGTTTGTTACACGGTCAGTCCTCTTTTCCCAACCACAGTAGTATTTTTTAGTGTAACGTAATGGAGACGTAATGTTTGTTACACTGTCAGTCCGTTTTTCTCAACCACTGTAGTACACTTTATTATAAGGTATTGCAGGCGTAGTGTTTATTACAAGGTCAGTCCTCTACTTCCAATCGCAGTAGTACATTTCAGTGTAAAGTATTGCAGGCGTAGTGTTTGATTCACGATCAGTCCTCTTTTCCCAACCACAGTAGTACATTTTAGTGTAAAGTATTGCAGGCGTAGTGTTTTTTGCACTGTCAGTCTTCTTTTATTAACCACATTAGTACATTTTAGTGTAACGTATTGCAGGCGTAGTGTTTGCTACACGGTCAGCCCTCTTTTCCCAACCAGAGTAGTACATTTAAGTGTAAAGTATTGCAGGCGTAATGTTTGTTACACTGTTATTTCTCTTTTCCCAACCACAGTAGTACATTTTAATGTAACGTATTGGAGGCGTAAAGTTTGTTACACTGTCAGTCTTCTTTTCCCAACCGCAGTAGTAGATTTTAGAGTAACGTATTGCAGGCGTAGTATTCGTTACACTGCCAGTCCTCTTTTCCCAAACAAAGTAGTACATTTTAGTGTAACCTGTTTCGAAATAATGATTTTTCAGGGACAATTTTTTTGTTCCGGTCATTGAAAATGGGAGAAATTTCGTTTTCGGGTGTATTTCAGTTTTTTCATTTTTTTCAGGTACAACCCAGTCTAATTTTCTGTGGTAGTTGATTTTGTGTGAAAAAAAAACTGAAATACACCCGAATACGAAGTTTCTCAAATATCATATTAAAACCCGTGCAGTCCTAATTTGTTTCTCATTACAAAAATTTCATTTTTCCCCTATTGTCGAGAAAAACTTTTTGTTTCTTCTCTTAATTATTTGGTTTTCGGTTGAAACTTGGATTTTCCCTCTGAATTTGAGCAAAAAAAGCTAGCAAGCAGTTTTATTTTAATTGATTAATTGCCCAAAAGCCTACAATGGCTGAAATTAAAATGTAAAAACATAAATTTACTCAAGTAGCATTAGTTTTTCTGAGTATTTTTCCCGCATTTTTCGAATCAAAAACATAAATCATTCAGAAAACTGCTTAGAAAAACTGAAAAAAAACTCAATTTTTATTATTTGGGTCCCTTTACTAATCATTTTCCCCTGAGAAAGTAATTTTCTATTTATTTTTTTTACTATGATGCTCAAAAATAAAATGACTAATTTCCAGTTTCTGGTTCAACTCTTTTCTATCACACCACGCCAAAAATAACACTAATTTGAAAAAACTACTTTGTTGTATTTTTGAAGACTATGATTGGAACATTCTGTGCTACTTGCACAGATACCGCCTATCCTTGTTTTCATTTGATGACAGCTTTTTCTGGCGCCAGCATAGTCTTTTTGATTGTTTCAGAGAGATTACACAAAATTTCGATAACAAAGAACACTGATTTTTAAAGTTGATGATCAGCTATTAAAACAACTTTTGTACGCTTTGAAATGTTGTTGCCCCAAGAAAATGTTTTTGTCAAAATAGTTTTCGTGCACTTTTCGTAGATTGCCGAGGCTACAGTTAACGTACCGTTTATTTCGGTCAACATGGTGATTAATACGTATGAAGTGCCAGACAAGATTACTTCATTGTAATTTTTGAATAGTGAAACGCAACCATAATCATGAAAAATCTTTATTCTATCATCAAAATTTATTTACAAAAGTCTCTAAACTTGACCCAATTAAAAACCTTGGCTTCCCGGAGGTAATTTTTTGGTTTGTTTTGACCCCTAATAGACGAAATATCTTACCCTGATAGCTAGAAGGTCGGGATTGGATTAGAGTTTGTTATAATGTCAGTCCTCTTTTCCCCACCAAAGTAGTACATTTTAGTGTAAAGTAATGGAGGCGTAAGGTTTGTTACACTGTCAGTCCTCTTTTTCCAACAACAGTAGTACATTTTCGTTTAACGTAATGTAGGTGTGGTGTTTGTTACACGGTCAGTCCTTTTTTTCCAAAGAAAGTAGTACATTTTAGTGTAACCTGTTTCGAAATAATGATTTTTTAGGGACAATTTTTTTGTTCCGGTCATTGAAAATGGGAGAAATTTCGTTTTCGGGTGTATTTCAGTTTTTTCATTTTTTCCGGGTACAACCCAGTCTAATTTTCTGTGGTACTTGATTTTGTGTGAAAAATAAAACTGAAATACACCCGAATACGAAGTTTCTCAAATATCATATTAAAACCCGTGCAGTCCTAATTTGTTTCTCATTACAAAAATTTCATTTTAACCCTTATTGTCGAGAAAAACTTCTTGTTTCTCCTCTTAATTATTTGGTTTTCGGTTGAAATTTGGATTTTCCCTCTGAATTTGAGCAAAAAAAGCTAGCAAGCAGTTTTATTTTAATTGATTAATTGCCCAAAAGCCTACAATGGCTGAAATTAAAATGTAAAAACATAAATTTACTCAAGTAGCATTAGTTTTTCTGAGTATTTTTTCCCGCATTTTTCCCATCAAAAACGTAAATCATTCAGAAAACTGCTTAGAAAAACTGAAAAAAAACTCAATTTTTATTATTTGGGTCCTTTTACTAATAATTTTCCTAGAGAAAGTAATTTTCTATTTATTTTTTTTACTAGGATGCTCAAAAATAAAATGACTATTTTCTAGTTTTTGGTTCAACTCGTTTTTATCACACCACGCCAAAAATAACGACACTAATTTGAAAAAACTACTTTGTTGTATTTTTGAAGACTATGATTGGAACATTCTGTGCTACTTGCACAGAAACCGCCTATCCTTGTTTTCTTATGATGACATCTTTTTCTGTCGCCAGCATAGTCTTTTTGATTGTTTCAGAGAGATTACACAAAGTTTCGATAAAAAAGAACAATGATTTTTAAAATTGATGATCAGCTATTAAAACAACTTTTGTACGCTTTGAAATGTTGTTGTCCTAAGAAAATGTTTTTGTCAAAATAGTTTTTGTGCACTTTTCGTAGATTGCCGAGGCTACAGTTAACGTACCGTTTAATTCGGTCAACATGGTAATTTAAACGTATGAAGTGCCAGACAAGATTACTTCATTGTATTTTTTGAATAGTGAAATGCAACCATAATCATGCAAAAATCTTTATTCTATCATCAAAAACTATTTACAAAAGTCTCTAAACTTGACCGAATTGAAAACCTTGGCTTCCCGGAGGTAATTTTTTGGTTTGATTTGACCCCTAATAGACGAAATATCTTACCCTGATAGCTAGAAGGTCGGGATTGGATTAGAGTTTGTTACAATGTCAGTCCTCTTGTCCCAACCCTAACAGTACATTTTAGTGTAAAGTATTGGAGGCGTAAGGTTTGTTACACTGTCAGTCCTCTTTTGTTAAAGTTTTGCAGGCGTAATGTTTGTTTTACCTTCAGTCCCCTTTTCCCCACCACAGTAGTACATTTTATTGTATCGTATTGCAGGCGTAGTGTTTATTACACTGTCAGTCCTTTTCTACCAACCACAGTAGTACATTTTAGTGTAAAGTATTGCAGGCGTAGTGTTTGTTACACGGTCAGTCCTCTTTTCCCAACCAAAGTAGTAAATTTCAGTGTAATGTATTGCAGGCGTAGTGTTCGTTACACTGTCAGTCCTCTTTTCCCAACCACAGCAGTACCTTCTAGTGTAACGTATTGCACGCGTAAGGTTGGTAACACGATCAGTCCTCCTTTCCCAACCACAGTAGTGCATTTTAGTGTAACATATTGCAGGCGTAGTGTTTGTTACACGGTCAGTCCTCTTTTCCCTACCACAGTAGTATATTTTAGTGTAATGTATTGGAGGCGTAGAGTTTGTTACACTGTCAGTATTCTTTTTCCAACAAGAGTAGTACAATTTAGTGTAACGTATTGCAGGTGTATTGTTTGTTACACTGTCATTCCTCTTTTCCCAACCACAGTAGTACATTTGAATGTAAAGTATTCCAGGTGTAGTGTTTGTAACACGGTCAGTTCTCTTTTCTCAACCACAGTGTACATTTTAGGGAAAGTTATTGCAGGCGTAGTGTTTGTTACACGGTCAGTCCTCTTTTCCCAACCACAGTCGTACATTTTAGTATAACGTATTGCAGGCGTAGTGTTTGTTACACGGTCAGTGCTCTTTTCCCGACCACGAAAATACATTTTAGTGCAAAGTATTGCAGGCGTAGTGTTTGTTACACGGTCAGTCCTCTTTTCCCAACCACAGCAGTACATTTCAGTGTAACGTATTGCAGTAGTAGTGTTTGTTACACGTCAATCCTCTTTTCCCAACCACAGTAGTACATTTTAGTGTAAATTTTTGCAGGCTTAGTGTTTGTTACACGGTCAGTCCTATTTCCCAACCACAGTCGTACATTTCAGTGTAATGTATTGCAGGCGCAAGGTTTGTTATACTGCCAGTCCTCTATTCCAACCACAGTAATATATTGTAGTGTAAAGTTTTGCAGGCGCAGTGTTTGTTGCATTTTCAGTCCTCTTTTCCCAACCACAGTAGTACATTTGAATGTAAAGTATTCCAGGTGTAGTGTTTGTAACACGGTCAGTTCTCTTTTCTCAACCACAGTGTACATTTTAGGGAAAGTTATTGGAGGCGTAGTGTTTGTTACACGGTCAGTCCTCTTTTCCCAACCACAGTCGTACATTTTAATATAACGTATTGCAGGCGTAGTGTTTGTTACACGGTCAGTGCTCTTTTCCCGACCACGGTAGTACATTTTAGTGTAAAGTTTTGCAGGCGTAGTGTTTGTTACACGGTCAGTCCTCTTTCCCAACCACAGTTGTACATTTCAGTGTAATGTATTGCAGGCGCAAGGTTTGTTATACTGCCAGTCCTCTATTCCAACCAGAGTAATATATTGTGGTGTAAAGTTTTGCAGGCGTAATGTTTGTTACACTGTCATTCCTCTTTTCCCAACCACAGTAGTACATTTGAATGTAAAGTATTCCAGGTGTAGTGTTTGTAACACGGTCAGTTCTCTTTTCTCAACCACAGTGTACATTTTAGGGAAAGTTATTGCAGGCGTAGTTTTTGTTACACGGTCAGTCCTCTTTTCCCAACCACAGTCGTACATTTTAGTATAACGTATTGCAGGCGTAGTGTTTGTTACACGGTCAGTGCTCTTTTCCCGACCACGGTAGTACATTTTAGTGCAAAGTATTGCAGGCGTAGTGTTTGTTACATGGTCAGTCCTCTTTTCCCAACCACAGCAGTACATTTTAGTGTAACGTATTGCAGTAGTAGTGTTTGTTACACGTCAGTCCTCTTTTTCCAACCACAGTAGTACATTTTAGTGTAAAGTTTTGCAGGCGTAGTGTTTGTTACACGGTCAGTCCTCTTTCCCAACCACAGTCGTACATTTCAGTGTAATTTATTGCAGGCGCAAGGTTTGTTATACTGCCAGTCCTCTATTCCAACCACAGTAATATACTGTAGTGTAAAGTTTTGCAGGCGCAGTGTTTGTTACATTGTCAGTCCTCTTTTTCCAACCACAGTAGTAGACTTTAGTGTAAAGTATTGCAGGCGTAGTGTTTGTTACACGGTTAGTCCTCTTTTCCCAACCACAGTCGTACATTTTAGTATAACATATTGCAGGCGTAGTGTTTGTTACACGGTCAGTGCTCTTTTCCCGACCACGGTAGTACATTTTAGTGCAAAGTATTGCAGGCGTAGTGTTTGTTACACGGTCAGTCCTCTTTTCCCAACCACAGCAGTACATTTTAGTGTAACGTATTGCAGGAGTAGTGTTTGTTACACCGTCAGTCCTCTTTTCCCAACCACAGTAGTACATTTCAGTGTAATGTATTGCAGGTTTAAGGTTTGTAGCACTCCCAGTCCTCTATTCCAACCACAGTAATATATTGTAGTGTAAAGTATTGCAGGCGCAGTGTTTGTTACATTGTAAGTCCTCTTTTTCCAACCACAGTAGTAGACTTTAGTGTAAAGTATTGCAGGCGTAGTGTTTGTTTTACGGTCAGTCCTCTTTTCCCAACCACAGTCGTACATTTTAGTATAATGTATTGCAGGCGTAGTGTTTGTTACACGGTCAGTGCTCTTTTCCCGACCACGATCGTACATTTTAGTATAACGTATTGCAGGCGTAGTGTTTGTTACACGGTCAGTGCTCTTTTCCCGACCACCGTAGTACATTTTAGTGAAATGTATTGCAGGCGTAAGGTTTGTTACACTGCCAGTCCTCTATTCCAACCACAGTAATATATTGTAGTGTAAAGTATTGCAGGCGCAGTGTTTGTTACATTGCCAGTCCTCTTTTTCCAACCACAGTAGTAGACTTTAGTTTAAAGTATTGCAGGCGTAGTGTTTTTTACACGTTCAGTCCTCTTTTCCCAACCACAGTCGTACATTTTAGTATAATGTATTGCAAGCGTAGTGTTTGTTACACGGTTAGTCCTCTTTTCCCAACCACAGTCGTACATTTTAGTATAACGTATTGCAGGCGTAGTGTTTGTTACACCGTCAGTCCTCTTTTCGCGACCACCGTAGTACATTTTAGTGGAAAGTTTTGCAAGCGTAGTGTTTGTTACACGGTCAGTCCTCTTTTCCCAACCACAATAGTAAATTTCAGTGTAATGTATTGCAGGCGTAAGTTTGTTACACTGCCAGTCCTCTATTCCAACCACAGTAAAAATATTGTAGTGTAAAGTATTGCAGGCGCAGTGTTTGTTACATTGTCAGTCCTCTTTTTCCAACCACAGTAGTAGACTTTAGTGTAAAGTATTGCCGGCGTAGTGTTTTTTACACGTTCAGTCCTCTTTTCCCAACCACAGTCGTACATTTTAGTATAATGTATTGCAAGCGTAGTGTTTGTTACACGGTCAGTGCTCTTTTCCCGACCACGGTCGTACATTTTAGTATAACGTATTGCAGGCGTAGTGTTTGTTACACGGTCAGTGCTCTTTTCGCGACCACCGTAGTACGTTTCAGTGTAATGTATTGCAGGCGTAAGGTTTGTTACACTGCCAGTCCTCTATTCCAACCACAGTAAAATATGATAGTGTAAAGTATTGCAGGCGCAGTGTTTTTTACATTGTCAGTCCTCTTTTTCCAACCAAAGTAGTAGACTTTAGTGTAAAGTATTGCAGGAGTAGTGTTTGTTACACGGTGAGTCCTCTTTTCTCAACCACAGTGTACATTTTAGTGTAAGTTATTGCAGGCGTAGTGTTTGTTACACGGTCAGTGCTCTTTTTCCGACCACGGTAGTACATTTTAGTGCAAAGTGTTGCAGGCGTAGTGTTTTTTACACGGTCAGTCCTCTTTTCTTAACCACAGCAGTACATTTTATTGTAACGTATTGCAGGAGTAGTGTTTGTTACACTGTCAGTCCTCTTTTCTCAACTACAATAGTACATTTTAGTGTATAGTTTTGCAGGCGTAGTGTTTGTTACACGGTCAGTCCTCTTTTCCCAACCACAGTCGTACATTTCAGTGTAATGTATTGCAGGCGTAACGTTTGTTACACTGCCAGTCCTCTATTCCAACCACAGTAATATATATATAGAGTAAAGTATTGCAGGCGCAGTGTTTGTTACACTGCCAGTCCTCTATTCCAACCACAGTAATATATATGATAGTGTAAAGTATTGCAGGCGCAGTGTTTTTTACATTGTCAGTCCTCTTTTCTCAACCACAGTGTACATTTTAGTGTAAATTATTGCAGGCGTAGTGTTTGTTACACGGTCAGTCCTCTTTTTCCAACCACAGTCGTTTATTTTAGTATAACGTATTGCAGGCGTAGTGTTTGTTACACGGTCAGTGCTCTTTTTCCGACCACGGTAGTACATTTTAGTGCAAAGTATTGCAGGCGTAGTGTCTGTTACACTGTCAGTTCTCTTTTCCCAACCACAGTAGTACATTTTAGTGTAACGTATTGCAGGCGTAGTGTCTGTTACACTGTCAGTCCTCTTTTTCCAACCACAGTAGTAGACTTTAGTGTAAAGTATTGCAGGCGTAGTGTTTTTTACACGGTCAGTCCTCTTTTCCCAACCACAGTCGTACATTTTAGTATAATGTATTGCAAGCGTAGTGTTTGTTACACGGTCAGTGCTCTTTTCCCGACCACGGTCGTACATTTTAGTATAACGTATTGCAGGCGTAGTGTTTGTTACACGGTCAGTGCTCTTTTCGCGACCACCGTAGTACGTTTCAGTGTAATGTATTGCAGGCGTAAGGTTTGTTACACTGCCAGTCCTCTATTCCAACCACAGTAAAATATGATAGTGTAAAGTATTGCAGGCGCAGTGTTTTTTACATTGTCAGTCCTCTTTTTCCAACCACAGTAGTAGACTTTAGTGTAAAGTATTGCAGGAGTAGTGTTTGTTACACGGTGAGTCCTCTTTTCTCAACCACAGTGTACATTTTAGTGTAAGTTATTGCAGGCGTAGTGTTTGTTACACGGTCAGTCCTCTTTTTCCAACCACAGTCGTACATTTTAGTATAACATATTGCAGGCGTAGTGTTTGTTACACGGTCAGTGCTCTTTTTCCGACCACGGTAGTACATTTTAGTGCAAAGTGTTGCAGGCGTAGTGTTTTTTACACGGTCAGTCCTCTTTTCTTAACCACAGCAGTACATTATATTGTAACGTATTGCAGGAGTAGTGTTTGTTACACTGTCAGTCCTCTTTTCTCAACTACAATAGTACATTTTAGTGTATAGTTTTGCAGGCGTAGTGTTTGTTACACGGTCAGTCCTCTTTTCCCAACCACAGTCGTACATTTCAGTGTAATGTATTGCAGGCGTAACGTTTGTTACACTGCCAGTCCTCTATTCCAACCACAGTAATATATTGTAGAGTAAAGTATTGCAGGCGCAGTGTTTGTTACACTGCCAGTCCTCTATTCCAACCACAGTAATATATGATAGTGTAAAGTATTGCAGGCGCAGTGTTTTTTACATTGTCAGTCCTCTTTTCTCAACCACAGTGTACATTTTAGTGTAAATTATTGCAGGCGTAGTGTTTGTTACACGGTCAGTCCTCTTTTTCCAACCACAGTCGTTTATTTTAGTATAACGTATTGCAGGCGTAGTGTTTGTTACACGGTCAGTGCTCTTTTTCCGACCACGGTAGTACATTTTAGTGCAAAGTATTGCAGGCGTAGTGTCTGTTACACTGTCAGTTCTCTTTTCCCAACCACAGTAGTACATTTTAGTGTAACGTATTGCAGGCGTAGTGTCTGTTACACTGTCAGTCCTCTTTTTCCAACCACAGTAGTAGACTTTAGTGTAAAGTATTGCAGGCGTAGTGTTTTTTACACGGTCAGTCCTCTTTTCCCAACCACAGTCGTACATTTTAGTATAATGTATTGCAAGCGTAGTGTTTGTTACACGGTCAGTGCTCTTTTCCCGACCACGGTCGTACATTTTAGTATAAAGTATTGCAGGCGTAGTGTTTGTTACACGGTCAGTGCTCTTTTCGCGACCACCGTAGTACGTTTCAGTGTAATGTATTGCAGGCGTAAGGTTTGTTACACTGCCAGTCCTCTATTCCAACCACAGTAAAATATGATAGTGTAAAGTATTGCAGGCGCAGTGTTTTTTACATTGTCAGTCCTCTTTTTCCAACCACAGTAGTAGACTTTAGTGTAAAGTATTGCAGGAGTAGTGTTTGTTGCACGGTGAGTCCTCTTTTCTCAACCACAGTGTACATTTTAGTGTAAGTTATTGCAGGCGTAGTGTTTGTTACACGGTCAGTCCTCTTTTTCCAACCACAGTCGTACATTTTAGTATAACATATTGCAGGCGTAGTGTTTGTTACACGGTCAGTGCTCTTTTTCCGACCACGGTAGTACATTTTAGTGCAAAGTGTTGCAGGCGTAGTGTTTTTTACACGGTCAGTCCTCTTTTCTTAACCACAGCAGTACATTTTATTGTAACGTATTGCAGGAGTAGTGTTTGTTACACTGTCAGTCCTCTTTTCTCAACTACAATAGTACATTTTAGTGTATAGTTTTGCAGGCGTAGTGTTTGTTACACGGTCAGTCCTCTTTTCCCAACCACAGTCGTACATTTCAGTGTAATGTATTGCAGGCGTAACGTTTGTTAAACTGCCAGTCCTCTATTCCAACCACAGTAATATATCGTAGAGTAAAGTATTGCAGGCGCAGTGTTTGTTACACTGCCAGTCCTCTATTCCAACCACAGTAATATATGATAGTGTAAAGTATTGCAGGCGCAGTGTTTTTTACATTGTCAGTCCTCTTTTCTCAACCACAGTGTACATTTTAGTGTAAATTATTGCAGGCGTAGTGTTTGTTACACGGTCAGTCCTCTTTTTCCAACCACAGTCGTTTATTTTAGTATAACGTATTGCAGGCGTAGTGTTTGTTACACGGTCAGTGCTCTTTTTCCGACCACGGTAGTACATTTTAGTGCAAAGTATTGCAGGCGTAGTGTCTGTTACACTGTCAGTTCTCTTTTCCCAACCACAGTAGTACATTTTAGTGTAACGTATTGCAGGCGTAGTGTCTGTTACACTGTCAGTCCTCTTTTTCCAACCACAGTAGTAGACTTTAGTGTAAAGTATTGCAGGCGTAGTGTTTTTTACACGGTCAGTCCTCTTTTCCCAACCACAGTCGTACATTTTAGTATAATGTATTGCAAGCGTAGTGTTTGTTACACGGTCAGTGCTCTTTTCCCGACCACGGTCGTACATTTTAGTATAACGTATTGCAGGCGTAGTGTTTGTTACACGGTCAGTGCTCTTTTCCCGACCACGTTAGTACATTTTAGTGCAAAGTATTGCGCGTAGTGTTTGTTACACGGTCAGTCCTCTTTTCCCAACCACAGCAGTACATTTTAGTGTAACGTATTGCAGGAGTAGTGTTTGTTACACGGTCAGTCCTCTTTTCCCAACCACAGTCGTACATTTCAGTGTAAATTGTTGCAGGCGTAAGGTTTGTTACACTGCCAGTCCTCTATTCCAACCTCAGTAAAATATGATAGTGTAAAGTATTGCAGGCGCAGTGCTTTTTACATTGTCAGTCCTCTTTTTCCAACCACAGAAGTAGACTTTAGTGTAAAGTATTGCAGGAGTAGTGTTTGTTACACGGTCAGTCCTCTTTTCTCAACCACAGTGTACAATTTAGTGTAAGTTATTGCAGGCGTAGTGTTTGTTACACGGTCAGTCCTCTTTTCCCAACCACAGTCGTACATTTTAGTATAACGTATTGCAGGCGTAGTGTTTGTTACACGGTCAGTGCTCTTTTTCCGACCACGGTAGTACATTTTAGTGCAAAGTATTGCAGGCGTAGTGTTTTTTACACGGTCAGTCCTCTTTTCTTAACCACAGCAGTACATTTTATTGTAACGTATTGCAGGAGTAGTGTTTGTTACACTGTCAGTCCTCTTTTCCCAACCACAATAGTACATTTTAGTGTATAGTTTTGCAGGCGTAGTGTTTGTTACACGGTCAGTCCTCTTTTCCCAACCACAGTCGTACATTTCAGTGTAATGTATTGCAGGCGTAACGTTTGTTACACTGCCAGTCCTCTATTCCAACCACAGTAATAAATTGTAGAGTAAAGTATTGCAGGCGCAGTGTTTGTTACACTGCCAGTCCTCTATTCCAACCACAGTAATATATGATAGTGTAAAGTATTGCAGGCGCAGTGTTTTTTACATTGTCAGTCCTCTTTTTCCAACCACAGTAGTAGAATTTAGTGTAAATAATTGCAGGAGTAGTGTTTGTTACACGGTCAGTCCTCTTTTCTCAACCACAGTGTACATTTTAGTGTAAGTTATTGCAGGCGTAGTGTTTGTTACACGGTCGGTCCTCTTTTCCCAACCACAGTCGTACATTTTAGTATAACGTATTGCAGGCGTAGTGTTTGTTACACGGTCAGTGCTCTTTTTCCGACCACGGTAGTACATTTTAGTGCAAAGTATTGCAAGCGTAGTGTTTTTTACACGGTCAGTCCTCTTTTCTTAACCACAGCAGTACATTTTAGTGTAACGTATTGCAGGAGTAGTGTTTGTTACACTGTCAGTCCTCTTTTCCCAACCACAATAGTACATTTTAGTGTATAGTTTTGCAGGCGTAGTGTTTGTTACACGGTCAGTCCTCTTTTCCCAACCACAGTCGTACGTTTTAGTATAACGTATTGCAGGCGTAGTGTTTGTTACACGGTCAGTGCTCTTTTTCCGACCACGGTAGTACATTTTAGTGCAAAGTATTGCAGGCGTAGTGTTTTTTACACGGTCAGTCCTCTTTTCTTAACCACAGCAGTACATTTTAGTGTAACGTATTGCAGGAGTAGTGTTTGATACATTGCCAGTCCTCTATTCCAACCATAGTAATATATTGTAGTGCAAAGTATTGCAGGCGTAGTGTTTGTTACACGGTCAGTTTTTTTTCCCAACCACAGTAGTACATTTTATTGTAACGTATTGCAGGCGTAGTGTTTGTTACAATGTCAGTCCTCTTTTCCTATTAACTGTAGTTCATTTTAGTGAAATGTATTGCATGCGTAGTGTTTGTAACACGGTCAGTCCTCCTTTCCCAACCAAATTAAAACATTTCAGTGTAAAGTATTGCAGGCGTAATGTTTGTTACGCTGTCATTGCTCTTTTTCCAAGAAAAGTAGTACATTTTAGTTTAACGTATTGCAGGAGTAATTTTTGTTACACGGTCAGTTCTCTTTTACCAACCACAGTAGTACATTTTAGTGTAAAGTATTGCAGGTGTAGTGTTTGTTACACGGTCAGTCCTCTTTTCCCACCCAAAGTAGTACATTTTAGTGTAAAATGTTGGAGGCGTAAGGTTTGTTACACTGTCAGTCCTCTTTTTCCAAGAAAAGTAGTACATTTTAGTTTAACGTATTGCCGGAGTAATTTTTGTTACACGGTCAGTTCTCTTTTACCAACCACAGTAGTACATTTTAGTGTAAAGTATTGCAGGTGTAGTGTTTGTTACACGGTCAGTCCTATTTTCCCAACCACAAGAGTACATTTTAGTGTAACTTATGGTAAGCGCAATGTTTGTTACACTGTCAGTCCTCTTTTCACAACCACGGTTGATGATTTTAGTGTAACGTATTGCAGGCGTAGTGTTTGTTACACGGCCAGTCCTCTTTTCCCAACCAAAAAAGTAATTTTTATTATAACGAATTGTAGGCGTAACGTTTGTTACAGTGACATTCCTCTTTTCCCGACCACAGCAGTTTATTTAAGTGTAACGTCTTGCAGGCGTAGTGTTTGTTACACTGTCAGTCCTCTTTTACCACCCACAGTATTACATTTTAGTGTAACGTATTGCAGGCTTAGTGTTTGTTACATGGTCAGTCCTCTTTTCCCAACCAAAAAAGTAATTTTTATTATAACGAATTGTAGGCGTAACGTTTGTTACAGTGACATTCCTCTTTTCCCGACCACAGCAGTTTATTTAAGTGTAACGTCTTGCAGGCGTAGTGTTTGTTACACTGTCAGTCCTCTTTTCCCAACCACAGTAGAACATTTTAGAGTAACGTTTTGCAGGCATAGTGTTTGTTACACGGTCAGTCCTCTTTTCTCAACCACAGTGTACATTTTAGTGTAAGTTATTGCAGGCATAGTGTTTGTTACACGGTCAGTCCTCTTTTTCCAACCACAGTCGTTTATTTTAGTATAACGTATTGCAGGCGTAGTGTTTGTTACACGGTCAGTGCTCTTTTTCCGACCACGGTAGTACATTTTAGTGCAAAGTATTGCAGGCGTAGTGTCTGTTACACTGTCAGTTCTCTTTTCCCAACCACAGTAGTACATTTTAGTGTAACGTATTGCAGGCGTAGTGTCTGTTACACTGTCAGTCCTCTTTTTCCAACCACAGTAGTAGACTTTAGTGTAAAGTATTGCAGGCGTAGTGTTTTTTACACGGTCAGTCCTCTTTTCCCAACCACAGTCGTACATTTTAGTATAATGTATTGCAAGCGTAGTGTTTGTTACACGGTCAGTGCTCTTTTCCCGACCACGGTCGTACATTTTAGTATAACGTATTGCAGGCGTAGTGTTTGTTACACGGTCAGTGATCTTTTCCCGACCACGTTAGTACATTTTAGTGCAAAGTATTGCGCGTAGTGTTTGTTACACGGTCAGTCCTCTTTTCCCAACCACAGCAGTACATTTTAGTGTAACGTATTGCAGGAGTAGTGTTTGTTACACGGTCAGTCCTCTTTTCCCAACCACAGTCGTACATTTCAGTGTAAATTGTTGCAGGCGTAAGGTTTGTTACACTGCCAGTCCTCTATTCCAACCTCAGTAAAATATGATAGTGTAAAGTATTGCAGGCGCAGTGCTTTTTACATTGTCAGTCCTCTTTTTCCAACCACAGAAGTAGACTTTAGTGTAAAGTATTGCAGGAGTAGTGTTTGTTACACGGTCAGTCCTCTTTTCTCAACCACAGTGTACATTTTAGTGTAAGTTATTGCAGGCGTAGTGTTTGTTACACGGTCAGTCCTCTTTTCCCAACCACAGTCGTACATTTTAGTATAACGTATTGCAGGCGTAGTGTTTGTTACACGGTCAGTGCTCTTTTTCCGACCACGGTAGTACATTTTAGTGCAAAGTATTGCAGGCGTAGTGTTTTTTACACGGTCAGTCCTCTTTTCTTAACCACAGCAGTACATTTTATTGTAACGTATTGCAGGAGTAGTGTTTGTTACACTGTCAGTCCTCTTTTCCCAACCACAATAGTACATTTTAGTGTATAGTTTTGCAGGCGTAGTGTTTGTTACACGGTCAGTCCTCTTTTCCCAACCACAGTCGTACATTTCAGTGTAATGTATTGCAGGCGTAACGTTTGTTACACTGCCAGTCCTCTATTCCAACCACAGTAATAAATTGTAGAGTAAAGTATTGCAGGCGCAGTGTTTGTTACACTGCCAGTCCTCTATTCCAACCACAGTAATATATGATAGTGTAAAGTATTGCAGGCGCAGTGTTTTTTACATTGTCAGTCCTCTTTTTCCAACCACAGTAGTAGAATTTAGTGTAAATAATTGCAGGAGTAGTGTTTGTTACACGGTCAGTCCTCTTTTCTCAACCACAGTGTACATTTTAGTGTAAGTTATTGCAGGCGTAGTGTTTTTTACACGGTCGGTCCTCTTTTCCCAACCACAGTCGTACATTTTAGTATAACGTATTGCAGGCGTAGTGTTTGTTACACGGTCAGTGCTCTTTTTCCGACCACGGTAGTACATTTTAGTGCAAAGTATTGCAAGCGTAGTGTTTTTTACACGGTCAGTCCTCTTTTCTTAACCACAGCAGTACATTTTAGTGTAACGTATTGCAGGAGTAGTGTTTGTTACACTGTCAGTCCTCTTTTCCCAACCACAATAGTACATTTTAGTGTATAGTTTTGCAGGCGTAGTGTTTGTTACACGGTCAGTCCTCTTTTCCCAACCACAGTCGTACGTTTTAGTATAACGTATTGCAGGCGTAGTGTTTGTTACACGGTCAGTGCTCTTTTTCCGACCACGGTAGTACATTTTAGTGCAAAGTATTGCAGGCGTAGTGTTTTTTACACGGTCAGTCCTCTTTTCTTAACCACAGCAGTACATTTTAGTGTAACGTATTGCAGGAGTAGTGTTTGATACATTGCCAGTCCTCTATTCCAACCATAGTAATATATTGTAGTGCAAAGTATTGCAGGCGTAGTGTTTGTTACACGGTCAGTTTTTTTTCCCAACCACAGTAGTACATTTTATTGTAACGTATTGCAGGCGTAGTGTTTGTTACAATGTCAGTCCTCTTTTCCTATTAACTGTAGTTCATTTTAGTGAAATGTATTGCATGCGTAGTGTTTGTAACACGGTCAGTCCTCCTTTCCCAACCAAATTAAAACATTTCAGTGTAAAGTATTGCAGGCGTAATGTTTGTTACGCTGTCATTGCTCTTTTTCCAAGAAAAGTAGTACATTTTAGTTTAACGTATTGCAGGAGTAATTTTTGTTACACGGTCAGTTCTCTTTTACCAACCACAGTAGTACATTTTAGTGTAAAGTATTGCAGGTGTAGTGTTTGTTACACGGTCAGTCCTCTTTTCCCACCCAAAGTAGTACATTTTAGTGTAAAATGTTGGAGGCGTAAGGTTTGTTACACTGTCAGTCCTCTTTTTCCAAGAAAAGTAGTACATTTTAGTTTAACGTATTGCCGGAGTAATTTTTGTTACACGGTCAGTTCTCTTTTACCAACCACAGTAGTACATTTTAGTGTAAAGTATTGCAGGTGTAGTGTTTGTTACACGGTCAGTCCTATTTTCCCAACCACAAGAGTACATTTTAGTGTAACTTATGGTAAGCGCAATGTTTGTTACACTGTCAGTCCTCTTTTCACAACCACGGTTGATGATTTTAGTGTAACGTATTGCAGGCGTAGTGTTTGTTACACGGCCAGTCCTCTTTTCCCAACCAAAAAAGTAATTTTTTTTATAACGAATTGTAGGCGTAACGTTTGTTACAGTGACATTCCTCTTTTCCCGACCACAGCAGTTTATTTAAGTGTAACGTCTTGCAGGCGTAGTGTTTGTTACACTGTCAGTCCTCTTTTACCACCCACAGTATTACATTTTAGTGTAACGTATTGCAGGCGTAGTGTTTGTTACATGGTCAGTCCTCTTTTCCCAACCAAAAAAGTAATTTTTATTATAACGAATTGTAGGCGTAACGTTTGTTACAGTGACATTCCTCTTTTCCCGACCACAGCAGTTTATTTAAGTGTAACGTCTTGCAGGCGTAGTGTTTGTTACACTGTCAGTCCTCTTTTCCCAACCACAGTAGAACATTTTAGAGTAACGTTTTGCAGGCATAGTGTTTGTTACACGGTCAGTCCTCTTTTCTCAACCACAGTGTACATTTTAGTGTAAGTTATTGCAGGCATAGTGTTTGTTACACGGTCAGTCCTCTTTTCCCAAACACAGTGGTACATTTTAGTATAACGTATTGCAGGCGTAGTGTTTGTTACACGGTCAGTGCTCTTTTCCCGACCACGTTACTACATTTTAGTGCAAAGTATTGCGCGTAGTGTTTGTTACACGGTCAGTCCTCTTTTCCCAACCACAGCAGTACATTTTAGTGTAACGTATTGCAGGAGTAGTGTTTGTTACACGGTCAGTCCTCTTTTCCCAACCACAGTCGTACATTTCAGTGTAATGTATTGCAGGCGTAAGGTTTGTTACACTGCCAGTCCTCTATTCCAACCACAGTAATATATTGTAGTGTAAAGTATTGCAGGCGTAGTGTTTGTTACACGGTCAGTCCTCTTTTCCCAACCACAGTAGTACATTTTATTGTAACGTATTGCAGGAGTAGTGTCTGTTACACTGTCATTCCTCTTTTACCACCCACAGTATTACATTTTAGTGTAACGTATTGCAGGCGTAGTGTTTGTTACATGGTCAGTCCTCTTTTCCCAACCACAGTAGTAATTTTTATTGTAACGAATTGTAGGCGTAACATTTGTTACAGTGACAGTCCTCTTTTCCCAACCACAGTAATTTATTTAAGTGTAACGTATTGCAGGCGTAGTATTTGTTAAACTGTCAGTCCTCTTTTCCCAACCACAGTAGAAAATTTTAGAGTAACGTTTTGCAGGCATAGTGTTTGTTACACGGTCAGTCCTCTTTTCCCAACCACAGTGGTACATTTTAGTATAACGTATTGCAGGCGTAGTGTTTGTTACACGGTCAGTGCTCTTTTCCCGACCATGTTAGTACATTTTAGTGCAAAGTATTGCAGGCGTAGTGTTTGTTACACGGTCAGTACTCTTTTCCCAACCACAGCAGTACATTTTAGTGTAACGTATTGCAGGAGTAGTGTTTGTTACACTGTCAGTCCTCTTTTCCCAACCACAGTAGTACATTTTAGTGTATAGTTTTGCCGGCGTAGTGTTTGTTACACGGTCAGTCCTCTTTTCCCAACCACAGTCGTACATTTCAGTGTAATGTATTGCAGGCGCAGTGTTTGTTACATTGTTTGTCAGTCCTCTTTTCACAACCACAGTAATTTATTTAAGTGTAACGTATTGCAGGCGTAGTGTTTGTTAAACTGTCAGTCCTCTTTTCCCAACCACAGTAGAACATTTTAGAGTAAAGTTTTGCAGGCATAGTGTTTGTTACACGGTCAGTCCTCTTTTCCCAACCACAGTCGTACATTTTAGTATAACGTATTGCAGGCGTAGTGTTTGTTACACGGTCAGTGCTCTTTTCCCGACCACCGTAGGACGTTTCAGTGTAATGTATTGCAGGCGTAAGTTTTGTTACACTGCCAGTCCTCTATTCCAACCACAGTAAAATATGATAGTGTAAAGTATTGCAGGCGCAGTGTTTTTTACATTGTCAGTCCTCTTTTTCCAACCACAGAAGTAGACTTTAGTGTAAAGTATTGCAGGAGTAGTGTTTGTTACATGGTCAGTCCTCTTTTCTCAACCACAGTGTACATTTTAGTGTAAGTTATTGCAGGCGTAGTGTTTGTTACACGGTCAGTCCTCTTTTCCCAACCACAGTCGTACATTTTAGTATAACGTATTGCAGGCGTAGTGTTTGTTACACGGTCAGTGCTCTTTTTCCGACCACGGTAGTACATTTTAGTGCAAAGTATTGCAGGCGTAGTGTTTTTTACACGGTCAGTCCTCTTTTCTTAACCACAGCAGTACATTTTATTGTAACGTATTGCAGGAGTAGTGTTTGTTACACTGTCAGTCCTCTTTTCCCAACCACAATAGTACATTTTAGTGTATAGTTTTGCAGGCGTAGTGTTTGTTACACGGTCAGTCCTCTTTTCCCAACCACAGTCGTACATTTTAGTATAACGTATTGCAGGCGTAGTGTTTGTTACACGGTCAGTGCTCTTTTTCCGACCACGGTAGTACATTTTAGTGCAAAGTATTGCAGGCGTAGTGTTTTTTACACGGTCAGTCCTCTTTTCTTAACCACAGCAGTACATTTTATTGTAACGTATTGCAGGAGTAGTGTTTGTTACACGGTCAGTCCTCTTTTCCCAACCACAGTCGTACATTTCAGTGTAATGTATTGCAGGCGTAACGTTTGTTACACTGCCAGTACTCTATTCCAACCACAGTAAAATATGATAGTGTAAAGTATTGCAGGCGCAGTGTTTTTTACATTGTCAGTCCTCTTTTTCCAACCACAGTAGTAGACTTTAGTGTAAAGTATTGCAGGAGTAGTGTTTGTTACACGGTCAGTCCCCTTTTCTCAACCACAGTGTACATTTTAGTGTAAGTTATTGCAGGCGTAGTGTTTGTTACACGGTCAGTCCTGTTTTCCCAACCACAGTCGTACATTTTAGTATAACGTATTGCAGGCGTAGTGTTTGTTACACGATCAGTGCTCTTTTTCCGACCACGTTAGTACATTTTAGTGCAAAGTATTGCAGGCGTAGTGTTTTTTACACGGTCAGTCCTCTATTCCAACCACAGTAATATATTGTAGTGCAAAGTATTGCAGGCGTAGTGTTTGTTACACGGTCAGTTTTTTTTCCCAACCACAGTAGTACATTTTATTGTAACGTATTGCAGGCGTAGTGTTTGTTACAATGTCAGTCCTCTTTTCCTATTAACTGTAGTTCATTTTAGTGAAATGTATTGCATGCGTAGTGTTTGTAACACGGTCAGTGCTCTTTTTCCGACCACGGTAGTACATTTTAGTGCAAAGTATTGCAGGCGTAGTGTTTTTTACACGGTCAGTCCTCTTTTCTTAACCACAGCAGTACATTTTAGTGTAACGTATTGCAGGCGTAGTGTTTGTTACACTGTCAGTCCTCTTTTCCCAACCACAATAGTACATTTTAGTGTATAGTTTTGTAGGCGTAACGTTTGTTACACTGCCAGTCCTCTATTCCAACCACAGTAATATATTGTAGTGCAAAGTATTGCAGGCGTAGTGTTTGTTACACGGTCAGTTTTTTTCCCAACCACAGTAGTACATTTTCTTGTAACGTATTGCAGGCGTAGTGTTTGTTACAATGTCAGTCCGCTTTTCCTATTAACTGTAGTACATTTTAGTGAAATGTATTGCATGCGTAGTGTGTGTAACACGGTCAGTCCTCCTTTCCCAACCAAATTAGTACATTTCAGTGTAAAGTATTGCAAGCGTAATGTTTGTTACGCTGTCATTCCTCTTTTCTCAACCACAGTAGTACATTTTGGTGTAACGTATTTTAGGCGTAGTGTTTGTTACACGGTCAGTCCTCTTTTTCCAAGAAAAGTAGTACATTTTAGTTTAACGTATTGCAGGAGTAGTGTCTGCTACACTGTCAGTCCTCTTTTACCACCCACAGTATTACATTTTAGTGTAACGTATTGCAGGCGTAGTGTTTGTTACATGGTCAGTCCTCTTTTCCCAACCACAAAAGTAATTTTTATTATAACGAATTGTAGGCGTAACGTTTGTTACAGTGACATTCCTCTTTTCCCGACCACAGTAGTTTATTTAAGTGTAACGTCTTGCAGGCGTAGTGTTTGTTACACTGTCAGTCCTCTTTTCCCAACCACAGTAGAACATTTTAGAGTAACTTTTTGCAGGCATAGTGTTTGTTACACGGTCAGTCCTCTTTTCTCGACCACAGTGTACATTTTAGTGTAAGTTATTGCAGGCGTAGTGTTTGTTACACGGTCAGTCCTCTTTTCCCAACCACAGTGGTACATTTTAGTATAACGTATTGCAGGCGTAGTGTTTGTTACACGGTCAGTGCTCTTTTCCCGACCACGTTAGTACATTTTAGTGCAAAGTATTGCGCGTAGTGTTTGTTACACGGTCAGTCCTCTTTTCCCAACCACAGCAGTACATTTTAGTGTAACGTATTGCAGGAGTAGTGTTTGTTACACGGTCAGTCCTCTTTTCCCAACCACAGTCGTACATTTCAGTGTAATGTATTGCAGGCGTAAGGTTTGTTACACTGCCAGTCCTCTATTCCAACCACAGTAATATATTGTAGTGTAAAGTATTGCAGGCGTAGTGTTTGTTACACGGTCAGTCCTCTTTTCCCAACCTTAGTAGTACATTTTATTGTAACGTATTGCAGGAGTAGTGTCTGTTACACTGTCATTCCTCTTTTACCACCCACAGTATTACATTTTAGTGTAACGTATTGCAGGCGTAGTGTTTGTTACATGGTCAGTCCTCTTTTCCCAACCACAGTAGTAATTTTTTTTGTAACGAATTGTAGGCGTAACATTTGTTACAGTGACAGTCCTCTTTTCCCAACCACAGTAATTTATTTAAGTGTAACGTATTGCAGGCGTAGTGTTTGTTAAACTGTCAGTCCTCTTTTCCCAACCACAGTAGAACATTTTAGAGTAACGTTTTGCAGGCATAGTGTTTGTTACACGGTCAGTCCTCTTTTCCCAACCACAGTGGTACATTTTAGTATAACGTATTGCAGGCGTAGTGTTTGTTACACGGTCAGTGCTCTTTTCCCGACCACGTTAGTACATTTTAAAGCAAAGTATTGCAGGCGTAGTGTTTGTTACACGGTCAGTCCTCTTTTCCCAACCACAGCAGTACATTTTAGTGTAACGTATTGCAGGAGTAGTGTTAGTTACACTGTCAGTCCTCTTTTCCTAACCACAGTAGTACATTTTAGTGTATAGTTTTGCCGGCGTAGTGTTTGTTACATTGTCAGTCCTCTTTTTCCAACCACAGTAGTAGACTTTAGTGTAAAGTATTGCAGGAGTAGTGTTTGTTACACGGTCAGTCCTCTTTTCCCAACCACAGTCGTACATTTCAGTGTAATGTATTGCAGGCGTAAGGTTTGTTACACTGCCAGTCCTCTATTCCAACCACAGTAATATATTGTAGTGTAAAGTATTGCAGGCGCCGTGTTTGTTACACGGTCAGTCCTCTTTTCCCAACCACAGTAGTACATTTTATTGTAACGTATTGCAGGAGTAGTGTCTGTTGCACTGTCATTCCTCTTTTACCACCCACAGTATTACATTTTAGTGTAACGTATTGCAGGCGTAGTGTTTGTTACATGGTCAGTCCTCTTTTCCCAACCACAGTAGTAATTTTTATTGTAACGAATTGTAGGCGTAACATTTGTTACAGTGACAGTCCTCTTTTCCCAACCACAGTAATTTATTTAAGTGTAACGTATTGCAGGCGTAGTGTTTGTTAAACTGTCAGTCCTCTTTTCCCAACCACAGTAGAACATTTTAGAGTAACGTTTTGCAGGCATAGTGTTTGTTACACGGTCAGTCCTCTTTTCCCAACCACAGTGGTACATTTTAGTATAACGTATTGCAGGCGTAGTGTTTGTTACACGGTCAGTGCTCTTTTCCCGACCACGTTAGTACATTTTAGTGCAAAGTATTGCAGGCGTAGTGTTTGTTACACGGTCACTCCTCTTTTCCCAACCACAGCAGTACATTTTAGTGTAACGTATTGCAGGAGTAGTGTTTGTTACACTGTCAGTCCTCTTTTCCCAACCACAGTAGTACATTTTAGTGTATAGTTTTGCCGGCGTAGTGTTTGTTACATTGTCAGTCCTCTTTTTCCAACCACAGTAGTAGACTTTAGTGTAAAGTATTGCAGGCGTAGTGTTTGTTACACGGTCAGTCCTCTTTTCCCAACCACAGTCGTACATTTCAGTGTAATGTATTGCAGGCGTAAGGTTTGTTACACTGCCAGTCCTCTATTCCAACCACAGTAATATATTGTAGTGTAAAGTATTGCAGGCGCAGTGTTTGTTACATTGTCAGTCCTCTTTTTCCAACCACAGTAGTAGACTTTAGTGTAAAGTATTGCAGGCGTAGTGTTTGTTACACGGTCAGTCCTCTTTTCCCAACCACAGTAGTACATTTTATTGTAACGTATTGCAGGCGTAGTGTTTGTTACAATGTCAGTCCTCTTTTCCTAATAACTGTAGTACATTTTAGTGAATTGTATTGCATTCGTAATGTTTGTTACGCTGTCAGTCCTCTTTTCTCAACCACAGTAGTATATTTTAGTGTAACGTATCGCAGGCGTAGTGTTTGTTACACGGTCAGTCCTTTTTTCCCAACCAAAGTAGTACATTTTAGTGTAAAATGTTGGAGGCGTAAGGTTTGTTACACTGTCAGTCCTCTTTTCCCAACCACAGTAGTACATTTTAGTGTATAGTTTTGCAGGCGTAGTGTTTGTTACATGGTCAGTCCTCTTTTTCCAACCACAGTCGTACATTTCAGTGTAATGTATTGCAGGCGTAAGGTTTGTTACACTGCCAGTCCTCTATTCCAACCACAGTAATATATTGTAGTGTAAAGTATTGCAGGCGTAGTGTTTGTTACACGGTCAGTCCTCTTTTCCCAACCACAGTAGTACATTTTATTGTAACGTAATGCAGGAGTAGTGTCTGTTACACTGTCATTCCTCTTTTACCACCCACAGTATTACATTTTAGTGTAACGTATTGCAGGCGTAGTGTTTGTTACATGGTCAGTCCTCTTTTCCCAACCACAGTAGTAATTTTTATTGTAACGAATTGTAGGCGTATCATTTGTTACAGTGACAGTCCTCTTTTCCCAACCACAGTAATTTATTTAAGTGTAACGTATTGCAGGCGTAGTGTTTGTTAAACTGTCAGTCCTCTTTTCCCAACCACAGTAGAAAATTTTAGAGTAACGTTTTGCAGGCATAGTGTTTGTTACACGGTCAGTCCTCTTTTCCCAACCACAGTCGTACATTTTAGTATGACGTATTGCAGGCGTAGTGTTTGTTACACGGTCAGTGCTCTTTTTCCCGACCACGTTAGTACATTTTAGTGCAAAGTATTGCAGGCGTAGTTTTTGTTACACGGTCAGTCCTCTTTTCCGAACCACAGCAGTACATTTTAGTGTAACGTATTGCAGGAGTAGTGTTTGTTACACTGTCAGTCCTCTTTTCCCAACCACAGTAGTACATTTTAGTGTATAGTTTTGCCGGCGTAGTGTTTGTTACACGGTCAGTCCTCTTTTCCCAACCACAGTCGTACATTTCAGTGTAATGTATTGCAGGCGTAAGGTTTGTTACACTGCCAGTCCTCTATTCCAACCACAGTAATATATTGTAGTGTAAAGTATTGCAGGCGCAGTGTTTGTTACATTGTCAGTCCTCTTTTTCCAACCACAGTAGTAGACATTAGTGTAAAGTATTGCAGGCGTAGTGTTTGTTACACAGTCAGTCCTCTTTTCCCAACCACAGTAGTACATTTTATTGTAACGTATTGCAGGCGTAGTGTTTGTTACAATGTCAGTCCTCTTTTCCTAATAACTGTAGTACATTTTAGTGAATTGTATTGCATTCGTAATGTTTGTTACACTGTCAGTCCTCTTTTCTCAACCACAGTAGTACATTTTAGTGTAACGTATCGCAGGCGTAGTGTTTGTTACACGGTCAGTCCTTTTTTCCCAACCAAAGTAGTACATTTTAGTGTAAAATGTTGGAGGCGTAAGGTTTGTTACACTGTCAGTCCACTTGTTACAACAAAAGTAGTACATTTTAGTTTAACGTATTGCAGGAGTAATTTTTGTTACACGGTCAGTTCTCTTTTACCAAGCACAGTAGTACATTTTAGTGTAAGTTATTGCAGGCGTAGTGTTTGTTACACGGTCAGTCCTCTTTTCCAACCACAGTCGTACATTTTAGTATAACGTATTGAAGGCGTAGTGTTTGTTACACGGTCAGTCCTCTTTTCCCAACCACAGTAGCACATTTTAGTGTATGGTTTTGCAGGCGTAGTGTTTGTTACACGGTCAGCCCTCTTTTCGCAACCACAGTCGTACATTTTAGTGTAAAATGTTGGAGGCGTAAGGTTTGTTACACTGTCAGTCCTCTTTTTCCAACAAAAGTAGTACATTTTAGTTTAACGTATTGCAGGAGTAATTTTTGTTACACGGTCAGTTCTCTTTTACCAAGCACAGTAGTACATTTTAGTGTAAGTTATTGCAGGCGTAGTGTTTGTTACACGGTCAGTCCTCTTTTCCCAACCACAGTCGTACATTTTAGTATAACGTATTGCAGGGGTAAGGTTTGTTACACTGCCAGTCCTCTATTCCAACCACAGTAATATATTGTAGTGTAAAGTATTGCAGGCGCAGTGTTTGTTACACGGTCAGTCCTTTTTTCCCAACCAAAGTAGTACATTTTAGTGTAAAATAATGGAGGCGTAAGGTTTGTTACACTGTCAGTCCTCTTTTTCCAACAAAAGTAGTACATTTTAGTTGAACGTATTGTAGGAGTAATTTTTGTTAAACGGTCAGTTCTCTTTTACCAAGCACAGTAGTACATTTTAGTGTAAGTTATTGCAGGCGTAGTGTTTGTTACACGGTCAGTCCTATTTTCCCAACCACAGTCGTACATTTTAGTATAACGTATTGCATGCGTAGTGTTTGTTACACGGTCAGTGCTCTTTTCCCGACCACGTTAGTACATTTTAGTGCAAAGTATTGCAGGCGTAGTTTTTGTTACACGGTCAGTCCTCTTTTCCCAACCACAGCAGTACATTTTAGTGTAACGTATTGCAGGAGTAGTGTTTGTTACACTGTCAGTCCTCTTTTCCCAACCACAGTAGTACATTTTAGTGTATAGTTTTGCAGGCGTAGTGTTTGTTACACGGTCAGTCCTCTTTTCCCAACCACAGTCGTACATTTCAGTGTAATGTATTGCAGGCGTAAGGTTTGTTACACTGCCAGTCCTCTATTCCAACCACAGTAATATATTGTAGTGTACAGTATTGCAGGCGCAGTGTTTGTTACATTGTCAGTCCTCTTTTTCCAACCACAGTAGTAGACTTTAGTGTAAAGTATTGCAGGCGTAGTGTTTGTTACACGGTCAGTCCTCTTTTCCCAACCACAGTCGTACATTTTAGTATAACGTATTGCAGGGGTAAGGTTTGTTACACTGCCAGTCCTCTATTCCAACCACAGTAATATATTGTAGTGTAAAGTATTGCAGGCGCAGTGTTTGTTACACGGTCAGTCCTTTTTTCCCAACCAAAGTAGTACATTTTAGTGTAAAATGTTGGAGGCGTAAGGTTTGTTACACTGTCAGTCCTCTTTTTCCAACAAAAGAAGTACATTTTAGTTGAACGTATTGCAGGAGTAATTTTTGTTAAACGGTCAGTTCTCTTTTACCAAGCACAGTAGTACATTTTAGTGTAAGTTATTGCAGGCGTAGTGTTTGTTACACGGTCAGTCCTCTTTTCCCAACCACAGTCGTACATTTTAGTATAACGTATTGCAGGCGTAGTGTTTGTTACACGGTCAGTGCTCTTTTCCCGACCACGTTAGTACATTTTAGTGCAAAGTATTGCAGGCGTAGTTTTTGTTACACGGTCAGTCCTCTTTTCCCAACCACAGCAGTACATTTTAGTGTAACGTATTGCAGGAGTAGTGTTTGTTACACTGTCAGTCCTCTTTTCCCAACCACAGTAGTACATTTTAGTGTATAGTTTTGCAGGCGTAGTGTTTGTTACACGGTCAGTCCTCTTTTCCCAACCACAGTCGTACATTTCAGTGTAATGTATTGCAGGCGTAAGGTTTGTTACACTGCCAGTCCTCTATTCCAACCACAGTAATATATTGTAGTGTAAAGTATTGCAGGCGCAGTGTTTGTTACATTGTCAGTCCTCTTTTTCCAACCACAGTAGTAGACTTTAGTGTAAAGTATTGCAGGCGTAGTGTTTGTTACACGGTCAGTCCTCTTTTCCCAACCACAGTAGTACATTTTATTGTAACGTATTGCAGGCGTAGTGTTTGTTACAATGTCAGTCCTCTTTTCCTATTAACTGTAGTACATTTTAGTGAAATTTATTGCATGCGTAGTGTTTGTAACACGGTCAGTCCTCCTTTCCCAACCAAATTAGTACATTTTTACAGTAGTACATTTTTACCAAGCACAGCAGCACAGTATTCAAATGTACTACCAACCACAGTAGTACATTTGAATAAAACGTATTGCAGGCGTAGTGTTTGTTACACGGTCAGTCCTCTTTTCCCAACCACAGTCGTACATTTTAGTATAACGTATTGAAGGCGTAGTGTTTGTTACACGGTCAGTCCTCTTTTCCCAACCACAGTAGCCCATTTTAGTGTATGGTTTTGCAGGCGTAGTGTTTGTTACACGGTCAGTCCTCTTTTCCCAACCACAGTCGTACATTTCAGTGTAATGTATTGCAGGCGTAAGGTTTGTTACACTGCCAGTCCTCTATTCCAACCACAGTTATATATTGTAGTGTAAAGTATTGCAGGCGCAGTGTTTGTTACATTGTCAGTCCTCTTTTTCCAACCACTATAGTAGACTTTAAAGTAAAGTATTGCAGGCGTAGTGTTTGTTACACGGTCAGTCCTCTTTTCCCAACCACAGTAGTACATTTTATTGTAATGTATTGCAGGCGTAGTGTTTGTTACAATGTCAGTCCTCTTTTCCTATTAACTGTAGTACATTTTAGTGAAATGTATTGCATGCGTAGTGTTTGTAACACGGTCAGTCCTCCTTTCCCAACCAAATTAGTACATTACAGTGTAAAGCATTGCAGGCGTAATGTTTGTTACGCTGTCAGTCCTCTTTTCTCTACCACAGTAGTACATTTTAGTGTAACGTTTTGCAGGCGTAGTGTTTGTTACACGGTTAGTCCTCCTTTCCCAACCAAATTAGTACATTTCAGTGTAAAGCATTGCAGGCGTAATGTTTGTTACGCTGTCAGTCCTCTTTTCTCTACCACAGTAGTACATTTTAGTGTAACGTTTTGCAGGCGTAGTGTTTGTTACACGGTTAGTCCTCTTTTCCCAACCAAATTAGTACATTTCAGTGTAAAGCATTGCAGGCGTAATGTTTGTTACACGGTCAGTCCTCCTTTCCCAACCAAATTAGTACATTTCAGTGTAAAGCATTGCAGGCGTAATGTTTGTTACGCTGTCAGTCCTCTTTTCTCAACCACAGTAGTACATTTTAGTGTAACGTTTTGCAGGCGTAGTGTTTGTTACACGGTTAGTCCTCTTTTCCCAACCAAATTAGTACATTTTAGTGTAAAATGTTGGAGGCGTAGTGTTTGTAACACGGTCAGTCCTCCTTTCCCAACCAAATTAGTACATTTCAGTGTAAAGCATTGCAGGCGTAATGTTTGTTACGCTGTCAGTCCTCTTTTCTCAACCACGGTAGTACATTTTAGTGTAACGTTTTGCAGGCGTAGTGTTTGTTACACGGTTAGTCCTCTTTTCCCAACCAAATTAGTACATTTCAGTGTAAAGCATTGCAGGCGTAATGTTTGTTACGCTGTCAGTCCTCTTTTCTCACAACCACAGTAGTACATTTTATTGTAACGTATTGCAGGCGTAGTGTTTGTTACAATGTCAGTCCTCTTTTCCTAATAACTGTAGTACATTTTAGTGAATTGTATTGCATTCGTAATGTTTGTTACGCTGTCAGTCCTCTTTTCTCAACCACAGTAGTACATTTTAGTATAACGTATCGCAGGCGTAGTGTTTGTTACACGGTCAGTCCTTTTTTCCCAACCAAAGTAGTACATTTTAGTGTAAAATGTTGGAGGCGTAAGGTTTGTTACACTGTCAGTCCTCTTTTTCCAACAAAAGTAGTACATTTTAGTTTAACGTATTGCAGGAGTAATTTTTGTTACACGGTCAGTTCTATCTTACCAAGCACAGTAGTACATTTTTACCAAGCACAGTAGCACAGTATTCAAATGTACTACCAACCACAGTAGTACATTTGAATAAAACGTATTGCAGGCGTAGTGTTTGTTACACGGTCAGTCCTTTTTTCCCAACCACAGTCGTACATTTTAGTATAACGTATTTAAGGCGTAGTGTTTGTTACACGGTCAGTCCTCTTTTCCCAACCACAGTAGCCCATTTTAGTGTATGATTTTGCAGGCGTAGTGTTTGTTACACGGTCAGTCCTCTTTTCCCAAGCACAGTCGTACATTTCAGTGTAATGTATTGCAGGCGTAAGGTTTGTTACACTGCCAGTCCTCTATTCCAACCACAGTAAAATATTGTAGTGTAAAGTATTGCAGGCGCAGTGTTTGTTACATGGTCAGTCCTCTTTTTCCAACCACTATAGTAGACTTTAAAGTAATGTATTGCAGGCGTAGTGTTTGTTACACGGTCAGTCCTCTTTTCCCAACCACAGTAGTACATTTTATTGTAATGTATTGCAGGCGTAAAGTTTGTTACAATGTCAGTCCTCTTTTCCTATTAACTGTAGTACATTTTAGTGAAATGTATTGCATGCGTAGTGTTTGTAACACGGTCAGTCCTCCTTTCCCAACCAAATTAGTACATTTCAGTGTAAAGCATTGCAGGCGTAGTGTTTGTTACACGGTCAGTCCTCTTTTCCCAACCAAATTAGTGCATTTCAGTGTAAATTGTTGGAGGCGTAGTGTTTGTAACACAGTCAGTCCTCCTTTCCCAACCAAATTAGTACATTTCAGTGTAAAGCATTGCAGGCGTAATGTTTGTTACGCTGTCAGTCCTCTTTTCTCAACCACAGTAGTACATTTTAGTGTAACGTTTTGCAGGCGTAGTGTTTGTTACACGGTCAGTCCTCTTTTCCCAACCAAATTAGTACATTTTAGTGGAAAATGTTGGAGGCGTAGCGTTTGTAACACGGTCAGTCCTCCTTTCCCAACCAAATTAGTACATTTCAGTGTAAAGCATTGCAGGCGTAATGTTTGCTACGCTGTCAGTCCTCTTTTCTCAACCACAGTAGTACATTTTAGTGTAACGTTTTGCAGGCGTAGTGTTTGTTACACGGTCAGTCCTCTTTTCCCAACCAAATTAGTACATTTTAGTGTAAAATGTTGGAGGCGTAAGGTTTGTTACACGGTCAGTTCTCTTTTACCAACGACAGTAGTACATTTTAGTCTAAGTATTGCAGGTGTAGTGTTTGTTACACGGTCAGTCCTATTTTCCCAACCACAGTAGTACATTTTAGTGTAACGTATTGTAGGCGTAATGTTTAATACACTGTCAGTCCTCTTTTCACAACCACAGTTGTTGATTTTAGTGTAACGTATTGCAGGCTTAGTGTTTGTTACACGGCCAGTCCTATTTTCCCAACCACAGTAGTACATTTTAGTGTAAAGTATTGCAGGAGTAGTGTCTGTTACACTGTCAGTCCTCTTTTACCACCCACAGTATTACATTTTAGTGTAACGTATTGCAGGCGTAGTGTTTGTTACATGGTCAGTCCTCTTTTCCCAACCTTAGTAGTAATTTTTATTGTAACGAATTGTAGGCGTAACGTTTGTTACAGTGTCAGTCCTCTTTTCCCAACCACAGTAGTTTATTTAAGTGTAACGTATTGCAGGCGTAGTGTTTGTTACACTGTCAGTCCTCTTTTCCCAACCACAGTAGTAAATTTTAGAGTAACGTTTTGCAGGCATAGTCTTTGTTACACTGTCAGTCCTCTTTTCCCAAACAAAAGAGTACATTTTAGTGTAACGTATTGCAGGCGTAGTGTTTGTTACACGGTGAGTCCTCTTTTCCCAACCCCAGTTGTACATTTTAGTGTAAAGTATTGCAGGCGTAGTGTTTGTTACATGGTCAGTCCTCTTTTCCCAACCACAGTAGTAATTTTTATTGTAGCGAATTGCAGGCGTAATGTTTGTTACAGTGTCAGTCCTCTTTTCCCAACCACAGTAATTTATTTTAGTGTAACGTATTGCAAGCGTAGTGTTTGTTACACTGTCAGTCCTCTTTTCCCAACCACAGTAGTACATTTTAGAGTAACGTTTTGCAGGCATAGTGTTTGTTACACTGTCAGTCCTCTATTCCCAACCACAGTAATATATTGTAGTTTAAAGTATTGCAGGCGTAGTGTTTGTTACATTGTCAGTCCTCTTTTTCCAACCACAGTAGTAGACTTTAGTGTAAAGTATTGCAAGCGAAGTGTTTGTTACACGGTCAGTCCTCTTTTCCCAACCACAGTAGTACATTTTAGTGTAACGTATTGCAGTCGTAGTGTTTGTTACAATGTCAGTCCTCTTTTCCCAACCACAGTAGTACATTTTAGTGTAAAGTATTGGAGGCGTAAGGTTTGTTACACTGTCAGTTCTCTTTTTCCAACAACAGTAGTACATTTTAGTTTAATGTATTGCAGGTGTAGTGTTTGTTACACGGTCAGTCCTCTTTTCCCAACCACAGTAGAACCTTTTAGGGTAACGTATTGCAGGCGTAGTATTTGTTACACGGTCCGTTCTTTTTTCCCAACCACTGTAGCACATTTTAGGGTAACGTATTGCAGGCGTAATGTTTGTTACACTGTCAGTCATCTTTTCACAACCACAGTAGTTTATTTTAGTGTAACGTATTGCAGGCGTAGTGTTTGTCACACGGTCCGTTCTTTTTTCCCAACCACTGTAGCACATTTTAGGGTAACGTATTGCAGGCGTAGTATTTGTTACACGGTGAGTCCTCTTTTCCCAACCCCAGTTGTACATTTTAGTGTAAAGTATTGCAGGCGTAGTGTTTGTTACATGGTCAGTCCTATTTTCCCAACCACGGTAGTACATTTTAGTGTAACGTATTGCAGTCGTAGTGTTTGTTACAATGTCAGTCCTCTTTTCCCAAACACAGTAGTACATTTTAGTGTAAGGTATTGGAGGCGTAAGGTTTGTTACACTGTCAGTCCTTTTTTTCCAACAACAGTAGTACATTTTAGTTTAACGTATTGCAGGTGTAGTGTTTGTTACACAGTCAGTCCTCTTTCCCCAACCACAGTAGTACATTTTAGAGTAACGTTTTGCAGGCATAGTATTTGTTACACGGTGAGTCCTCTTTTCCCAACCCCAGTTGTACATTTTAGTGTAAAGTATTGCAAGCGTAGTGTTTGTTACACGGTGAGTCCTCTTTTCCCAACCCCAGTTGTACATTTTAGTGTAAAGTATTGCAGGCGTAGTGTTTGTTACATGGTCAGTCCTCTTTTCCCAACCACAGTAGTACATTTTAGTTTAACGTATTGTAGGTGTAGTGTTTGTTACACAGTCAGTCCTCTTTTCCCAACCACAGTAGTACATTTTAGTGTAACGTATTGCAGTCGTAGTGTTTGTTACAATGTCAGTCCTCTTTTCCCAACCACAGTAGTACATTTTAGTGTAAGGTATTGGAGGCGTAAGGTTTGTTACACTGTCAGTCCTCTTTTTCCAACAACAGTAGTACATTGTAGTTCAAAGTATTGCAGGCGTAGTGTTTGTTACATTGTCAGTCCTCTTTTCCAAACCACAGTAGTAGACTTTAGTGTAAAGTATTGCAGTCGTAGTGTTTGTTACAATGTCAGTCCTCTTTTCCCAACCACAGTAGTACATTTTAGTGTAAAGTATTGGAGGCGTAAGGTTTGTTACACTGACAGTCCTCTTTTTCCAACAACAGTAGTACATTTTAGTTTAACGTATTGCAGGTGTAGTGTTTGTTACACAGTCAGTCCTCTTTTCCCAACCACAGTAGTACATTTTAGAGTAACGTTTTGCAGACATAGTATTTGTTACACTGTCAGTCCTCTATTCCCAACCACAGTAATATATTGTAGTTTAAAGTATTGCAGGCGTAGTGTTTGTTACATTGTCAGTCCTCTTTTTCAAACCACAGTAGTAGACTTTAGTGTAAAGTATTGCAAGCGTAGTGTTTGTTACGCGGTCAGTCCTCTTTTCCCAACCACAGTAGTACATTTTAGTGTAACGTATTGCAGGCGTAGTATTTGTTACACGGTCCGTCCTTTTTTCCCAACCACTGTAGAACCTTTTAGGGTAACGTATTGCAGGCGTAGTATTTGTTACACGGTCAGTCCTCTTTTCCCAACCCCAGTTGTACATTTTAGTGTAAAGTATTGCAGGCGTAGTGTTTGTTACACTGTCAGTCCTCTTTTCACAACCACAGTAGTTTATTTTAGTGTAACGTATTGCAGGCGTAGTATTTGTTACACGGTCCGTCCTTTTTTCCCAACCACTGTAGAACCTTTTAGGGTAACGCATTGCAGGCGTAGTATTTGTTACACGGTCAGTCCTCTTTTCCCAACCCCAGTTGTACATTTTAGTGTAAAGTATTGCAGGCGTAGTGTTTGTTACATGGTCAGTCCTCTTTTCCCAACCACAGTAGTAATTTTTATTGTAGCGAATTGCAGGCGTAATGTTTGTTACAGTGTCAGTCCTCTTTTCCCAACCAAAGTAATTTATTTTAGTGTAACGTATTGCAAGCGTAGTGTTTGTTACACTGTCAGTCCTCTTTTCCCAACCACAGTAGTACATTTTAGAGTAACGTTTTGCAGGCATAGTGTTTGTTACACTGTCAGTCCTCTATTCCCAACCACAGTAATATATTGTAGTTTAAAGTATTGCAGGCGTAGTGTTTGTTACATTGTCAGTCCTCTTTTTCCAACCACAGTAGTAGACTTTAGTGTAAAGTATTGCAAGCGAAGTGTTTGTTACACGGTCAGTCCTCTTTTCCCAACCACAGTAGTAAATTTTAGTGTAAGGTATTGCAGTCGTTGTGTTTGTTACAATGTCAGTCCTCTTTTCCTAACCACAGTAGTACATTTTAGTGTAAAGTATTGGAGGCGTAAGGTTTGTTACACTGTCAGTTCTCTTTTTCCAACAACAGTAGTACATTTTAGTTTAACGTATTGCAGGTGTAGTGTTTGTTACACGGTCAGTCCTCTTTTCCCAACCACAGTAGAACCTTTTAGGGTAACGTATTGCAGGCGTAGTATTTGTTACACGGTCCGTTCTTTTTTCCCAACCACTGTAGCACATTTTAGGGTAACGTATTGCAGGCGTAATGTTTGTTACACTGTCAGTCATCTTTTCACAACCACAGTAGTTTATTTTAGTGTAACGTATTGCAGGCGTAGTGTTTGTTACACGGTCCGTTCTTTTTTCCCAACCCTTGTAGCACATTTTAGGGTAACGTATTGCAGGCGTAGTATTTGTTATACGGTGAGTCCTCGTTTCCCAACCACAGTTGTACATTTTAGTGTAAAGTATTGCAGGCGTAGTGTTTGTTACATGGTCAGTCCTCTTTTCCCAACCACAGTAGTACATTTTAGTGTAACGTAATGCAGTCGTAGTGTTTGTTACAATATCAGTCCTCTTTTCCCAACCACAGTAGTACATTTTAGTGTAAGGTATTGGAGGCGTAAGGTTTGTTACACTGTCAGTTCTCTTTTTCCAACAACAGTAGTACATTTTAGTTTAACGTATTGCAGGCATAGTGTTTGTTACACTGTCAGCCCTCTATTCCCAACCACAGTAATATATTGTAGTTTAAAGTATTGCAGGCGTAGTGTTTGTTACAGTGTCAGTCCTCTTTTCCCAACCAAAGTAATTTATTTTAGTGTAACGTATTGCAAGCGTAGTGTTTGTTACACTGTCAGTCCTCTTTTCCCAACCACAGTAGTACATTTTAGAGTAACGTTTTGCAGGCATAGTGTTTGTTACACTGTCAGTCCTCTATTCCCAACCACAGTAATATATTGTAGTTTAAAGTATTGCAGGCGTAGTGTTTGTTACATTGTCAGTCCTCTTTTTCCAACCACAGTAGTAGACTTTAGTGTAAAGTATTGCAAGCGAAGTGTTTGTTACACGGTCAGTCCTCTTTTCCCAACCACAGTAGTACATTTTAGTGTAACGTATTGCAGTCGTAGTGTTTGTTACAATGTAAGTCCTCTTTTCCCAACCACAGTAGTACATTTTAGTGTAAAGTATTGGAGGCGTAAGGTTTGTTACACTGTCAGTTCTCTTTTTCCAACAACAGTAGTACATTTTAGTTTAACGTATTGCAGGTGTAGTGTTTGTTACACGGTCAGTCCTCTTTTCCCAACCACAGTAGAACCTTTTAGGGTAACGTATTGCAGGCGTAGTATTTGTTACACGGTCCGTTCTTTTTTCCCAACCACTGTAGCACATTTTAGGGTAACGTATTGCAGGCGTAATGTTTGTTACACTGTCAGTCATCTTTTCACAACCACAGTAGTTTATTTTAGTGTAACGTATTGCAGGCGTAGTGTTTGTTACACGGTCCGTTCTTTTTTCCCAACCCTTGTAGCACATTTTAGGGTAACGTATTGCAGGCGTAGTATTTGTTACACGGTGAGTCCTGTTTCCTAACCCCAGTTGTACATTTTAGTGTAAAGTATTGCAGGCGTAGTGTTTGTTACATGGTCAGTCCTCTTTTCCCAACCACAGTAGTACATTTTAGTGTAACGTATTGCAGTCGTAGTGTTTGTTACAATGTCAGTCCTCTTTTCCCAACCACAGTAGTACATTTTAGTGTAAGGTATTGGAGGCGTAAGGTTTGTTACACTGTCAGTTCTCTTCTTCCAACAACAGTAGTACATTTTAGTTTAACGTATTGCAGGTGTAGTGTTTGTTTTACGGTCAGTCCTCTTTTCCCATCCACAGTAGTACATTTCAAGGTAACGCATTGCAGGCTTAATGTTTGTTACACCGTCATTCCATTAATGTTTGTTACACCGTCATTCCGTCATTCCACATTAGTACATTTTAGTGTAACGTATTGCAGGCGTAGTGCTTGTTTTACGGTCAGTCCTCTTTTCCCATCCACAGTAGTACATTTCAAGGTAACACATTGCAAGCTTAATGTTTGTTACACCGTCATTCCTCTTTTCCCAACCACAGTAGTACATTTTAAAGTAACGTTTTGCAGGCGTAGAGTTTGTTACACTGTCAGTCTTCTTTTTCCAACGGCAGTAGTAGATTTTAGAGTAACGTATTGCAGGCGTGGTGTTCGTTACAATGTCAGTCCTCTTTTCCCAAACTAAGAAGTACATTTTAGTGTAACCTGTTTCGAAATAATGATTTTTTAGGGAATAATTTTGTTCCGACCTTTGAAAATTGGAGAAATTTCGTTTTGGGGTGTATTTCAGTTTTTTTCATTTTTTTCAGGTACAACCCAGTCTGATTTTCTGTGGTACTTGATTTTGTGTGAAAAAAAACTGAAATACACCCGACTACGAAGTTTCTCAAATATCATGAAAACCCATGCAGTTATAATTTGTTTCTCATTACAAAATTTTCATTTTTCCCCCTATTGTCGAGAAAAATTTTTTGTTTCTCCTCTTAATTATATGATTTTTGGTTGAAACTGGGATTTTCCTTCTGAATTAGAGCAAAAAAAGCTAGCAAGCAGTTTCATTTTACTTGGTTTATTGCCCAAAAACCTACAATGGCTTAAATTAAAACGTAAAAACATAAGTTTACCCAAGTAGCATTAGTTTTTCTGAGTATTTTTCCCGCATTTTTCGAATCAAAAACATAAATCATTCAGAAAACTGCTTAGAAAAATGGAAAAAAAACTCAATTTTTATTATTTGGGTTTTTTACTCATCATTTTCCTAGAGAAAGTAATTTTCTATTTTTTTTACTATGATGCTCAAAAATAGAATGACTGATTTCTAGTTTCTGGTTCAATTTTTTTATCACACCACGCCAAAAATAACGACACTAAATTGAAAAAACTGCTTTGTTGTATTTTTAAGACTATGATTGGAACATTCTGTGCTACTTGCACAGAAACTGCCTATCCTTGTTTTTTTATGATGGCAGCTTTTTCTGTCGCCAGCATAGTCTTTTTGATTGTTTTAGAGAAATTACACAAAATTTCGATAACAAAGAACACTGATTTTTAAAGTTGATGATCAGATATTAAAACAACTTTTGTACGCTTTGAAATGTTGTTGCCCTAAGAAAGTGTTTTTGTCAAAACAGTTTTCGTGCACTTTACGTAGATTGCCGAGGCTACAGTTAACGTACCGTTTAATTTGGTCAACATGGTGATTAATAAGTATGAAATGCCAGTAAAAATTACTTCATTGTATTTTTTGAATAGTGAAATGCGACCATAATCATGATAAATCTTTATTCTATCATCAAAAACTATTTACAAAAGTCTCTAAACTTGACCCAATTAAAAACCTTGTCTTCCCGGAGGTGGTTTTTTGGTTTTATTTTGATCCCTAATAGACGAAATATCTTACCCTGATAGCTAGAAGGTCGGGATTGGATTAGAGTACAGATAGAAATTTTAGATGCCTGAAACGAATTAGCTACCCATAAAGAGGGTCTCCCTCTACCCTTAGGAGGTCGGAATGTTAAGGAGATATTTAAAGTAAAGACCTTGGTAGGATCATTGGGTAAACATAGGATGGTTTAGAGTTTAGTTGAACTCGAGAGCTGAAGTCACTGAGATCAGGAATTAGTTGATTAGACTCGTATGAGATTTGTTTGCTTGGTCAAATTATGACAGCTACCGCATACCGGGTAACTAACAAGCGTGAAAAGATTTAAAAATGAAACCGAAATTCGCACGTGGCAGAAGTGACAGGGGGAGGGATATAGCCTTAAAACATGTGCGGACGTGTAATTTAAGCGGATGTCAGGACCGATAGGGAATGGTGTGACTTAACTAAAATTAATTGTAAAGAAAGATAAGGAATTGGAGGGTAGCGGAGAGCCTTTAATATTCACAACAGTTGTTGGCTACTATTAAGAGTAGTTGGTTCTCAGTCAGAGAAGAGAAGAATTATTGCTAGCGAATCGAGTAGTTGGTCCTCGAAGTAAGAGAACAACTGTAGCAGACGGTCAGTTCTGATGTAATGATCAGTTTCACATGCGGGTGGCAGTTTTGCATGTGCTTAGTCCAACCGCTGACATAGACATAATTCTTGTTACAGTCGGACAGAGGGCAGTCCATTTTGTCCTTTTTGGACCCCCCATTGCTGGCTGCTGGGGGATATCTACAGTTCTTTCAATTCCTTTATTAGTTACAGTTCTTTCAAATACTTTATCAGTTACCGTTCTTTCAATTCCTTTATCAGTTACAGTTCTTTCAATTCCTTTATTAGTTTCAATTTCACTAGCGGAGGTCTGGACCGAGGGTTCTGAATGATTATCTCTGAATGATTATTTTAATTGATTAACTGCTCAAAAGCCTACAATAGTTAAAAATAAAAAACGTAAAAACGTAACTTTACTCAAGTAGCATTAGTTTTTTTGAGTGTTTTTCCCCGTTTTTTTTGAAATCAAAAACTTTAACCATTCAAAAAACTGCTTAGAAAAATTGAAAAAAAAACTTAATTTTTATATTTGGGTCGTTTTACTAATCATTTTCCTAGAGAAATTAATTTTCTAATTATTTTTTTTACTGTGACGCTCAAAAATGACTAATCTTTAGTTTTTGTTCAGTTCTTTTATATCACACCACGTCAAAAGTAACGACACTAATTTGAAAAAAAAACTTGTTTGTTGTTTTTTTGAAGACTATGGTTGGAACATTATGTGCTACTTGCACAGAAACCATCTATCCTTGTTTTCTTATGATGGCAGCTTTTTTCTGTCTCCAGCATTGTCTTTTTGATTGTTTCAGAGAGATTACACAAAATTTCGATAACAAAGAACATTGATTTTTAAAGATGATGATCAGATATTAAAACAAATTTTGTGAGCTTTGAAATGTTGTTGCCCGAAGAAAGTATTTTGTCAAAATAGTTTTCGTGCAATTTTCGTAGATGGCGGAGGCTACAATTAACGTACCGTTTAATTTGGTCAACATGGTGATTAATAAGTATGAAATGCCAGAAAAAATTACTTCATTGTATTTTTTGAATAGAGAAATGCGACCATAATCATGAAAAATCTTTATTCTATCATAAAAAACTCTTTACAAAAGTCTCTAAACTTGACCCAATTAAAAACCTTGGCTTCCCGGAGGTGGTTTTTTGGTTTTATTTGACCCCTAAAAGACGAAATATCTTACCCTGATAGCTAGAAGGTCGGGATTGGATTTAAGTACAGATAGAAATTTTAGATGCCTGAAACGAATTAGTTACCCATGAAGAGGGTCTCCCTCTACCCTTAGGAGGTCGGAACGTTAACGAGATATTTAAAGTAAAGACCTCGGCAGGATCATTGGGTAAACATAGGATGGTTTAGAGTTTAGTTGAACTCGAGAGCTGAAGTCACTGAGATCAGGAATTAGTTGATTAGACTCGTATGACATTTGTTTGCTTGGTCAAATTATGACAGCTACCGCATACCGGGTAACTAACAAGCGTGAAAAGATTTAAAAATGAAACCGAAATTTGCACGTGGCAGAAGTGACAGGGGGAGGGATATAGCCTTAAAACATGTGCGGACGTGTAATTTAAGCGGATGTCAGGACCGATAGGGAATGGCGTGACTTAACTAAATCTAAGTGTAAATAAAGATAAGTAGTTGGAGGGTTCCGGAGAGCCTTTAACAGTCAGAACAGTTGTTGGCTACTATTAAGAGTAGTTGGTTCTCAGTCAGAGAAGAGAAGAATTATTGCTAGCGAATCGAGTAGTTGGTCCTCGAAGTAAGAGAACAACTGTAGCAGACGGTCAGTTCTGATGCAATGATCAGTTTCACATGCGGGTGTCAGTTTTGCATGTGCTTAGTCCAACCGCTGACACAGACATAATTCTTGTTACAGTCGGACAGAGGGCAGTCCATTTTGTCCTTTTTGGACCCCCCCCCCCATTGCTGGGCTGCTGGGGGATATCTACAGTTCTTTCAATTCCTTTATTAGTTACAGTTCTTTCAATTACTTTATCAGTTACCGTTCTTTCAATTCCTTTATCAGTTACAGTTCTTTCAATTCCTTTATTAGTTTCAATTTCACTAGCGGAGGTCTGGACCGAGGGTTCTGAATGATTATCTCTGAATGATTATTTTAATTAATTAACTGCTCAAAAGCCTACAATAGTTAAAATTAAAACGTGAAAACTTAACTTTACTCGTAGCATTAGTTTTTCTGAGTGTTTTTCCCCGTTTTTTTTAGAATCAAAAACTTTAACCATTCAAAAAACTGCTCAGAAAAATTAAAAAAAAAACTTAATTTTTTATATTTGGGTCGTTTTACTAATAATTTTCCTAGAGAAAGTTATTTTCTAATTATTTTTTCTACTATGACGCTCAAAAATGACTAATCTTTAGTTTTTGTTCAGTTCTTTTATATCACACCACGTCAAAAGTAACGACACTAATTTGAAAAAAAAACTTGTTTGTTGTTTTTTTGAAGACTATGGTTGGAACATTAGGTGCTACTTGCACAGAAACCATCTATCCTTGTTTTCTTATGATGGCAGCTTTTTTCTGTCTCCAGCATTGTCTTTTTGATTGTTTCAGAGAGATTACACAAAATTTCGATAACAAAGAACATTGATTTTTAAAGATGATGATCAGATATTAAAACAACTTTTGTGAGCTTTGAAATGTTGTTGCCCTAAGAAAGTATTTTGTCAAAATAGTTTTCGTGCAATTTTCGTAGATGGCGGAGGCTACAATTAACGTACCGTTTAATTTGGTCAACATGGTGATTAATAAGTATGAAATGCCAGAAAAAATTACTTCATTGTATTTTTTGAATAGAGAAATGCGACCATAATCATGAAAAATCTTTATTCTATCATAAAAAACTCTTTACAAAAGTCTCTAAACTTGACCCAATTAAAAACCTTGGCTTCCCGGAGGTGGTTTTTTGGTTTGATTTGACCCCTAATAGACAAAATATCTTACCCTGTTAGCTAGAAGGTCGGGATTGGAATAGAAAACAGATAGAAATTTTAGATGCCTGAAACGAATTAGTTACCCATGAAGAGGGTCTCCCTCTACCCTTAGGAGGTCGGAACGTTAACGAGATATTTAAAGTAAAGACCTTGGCAGGATCATTGGGTAAACATAGGATGGTTTAGAGTTTAGTTGAACTCGAGAGCTGAAGTCACTGAGATCAGGAATTAGTTGATTAGACTCGTATGACATTTGTTTGCTTGGTCAAATTATGACAGCTACCGCATACCGGGTAACTAACAAGCGTGAAAAGATTTAAAAATGAAACCGAAATTTGCACGTGGCAGAAGTGACAGGGGGAGGGATATAGCCTTAAAAAATGTGCGGACGTGTAATTTAAGCGGATGTCAGGACCGATAGGGAATGGCGTGACTTAACTAAATCTAAGTGTAAATAAAGATAAGTAGTTGGAGGGTTCCGGAGAGCCTTTAACAGTCAGAACAGTTGTTGGCTACTATTAAGAGTAGTTGGTTCTCAGTCAGAGAAGAGAAGAATTATTGCTAGCGAATCGAGTAGTTGGTCCTCGAAGTAAGAGAACAACTGTAGCAGACGGCCAGTTCTGATGCAATGATCAGTTTCACATGCGGGTGTCAGTTTTGCATGTGCTTAGTCCAACCGCTGACACAGACATAATTCTTGTTACAGTCGGACAGAGGGCAGTCCATTTTGTCCTTTTTGGACCCCCCCCCCCCATTGCTGGGCTGCTGGGGGATATCTAAAGTTCTTTCAATTCCTTTATTAGTTACAGTTCTTTCAATTACTTTATCAGTTACCGTTCTTTCAATTCCTTTATCAGTTACAGTTCTTTCAATTCCTTTATTAGTTTCAATTTCACTAGCGGAGATCTGGACCGAGGGTTCTGAATGATTATCTCTGAATGATTATTTTAATTAATTAACTGCTCAAAAGCCTACAATAGTTAAAATTAAAACGTGAAAACTTAACTTTACTCGAGTAGCATTAGTTTTTCTGAGTGTTTTTCCCCGTTTTTTTTTAGAATCAAAAACTTTAACCATTCAAAAAACTGCTCAGAAAAATTGAAAAAAAAAACTTAATTTTTTATATTTGGGTCGTTTTACTAATAATTTTCCTAGAGAAAGTTATTTTCTAATTATTTTTTCTACTATGACGCTCAAAAATGACTTATCTTTAGTTTTTGGTTCAGTTCTTTTTTATCACACCACGTCAAAAGTAACGACACTAATTTGAAAAAAAACTACTTTGTTGTTTTTTTGAAGACTATGGTTGGAACATTCTGTGCTACTTGCACAGAAACCATCTATCCTTGTTTTCTTCTGATGGCAGCTTTTTTCTGTCTCCAGCATTGTGTTTTTGATTGTTTCAGAAGGATTACACAAAATTTCGATAACAAAGAACATTGATTTTTAAAGCTGATGATCAGATATTAAAACAACTTTTGTGAGCTTTGAAATGTTGTTGCCCTAAGAAAGTATTTTGTCAAAATAGTTTTCGTGCACTTTTCGTAGATGGCGGAGGCTACAGTTAACGTACTGTTTAATTTGGTCAACATGGTGATTAATACGTATGAAATGCCAGAAAAGATTACTTCATTGTATTTTTTGAACAGTGAAATGCGACCATAATCATGAAAAATATTAATTCTATCATCCAAAACTTTTATAAAAGTCTCCAAATTTGACTCAATTAAAAACCTCCCTAGATAAATTTTTCGAAACTTCATAACTTACTTTAATCAACGATCATAGACAATTTAAAAACATCGCACATATTTTAGTCAATCAAGTTGGGTGCACTATTGCGGTTAGTCATAATACTTTTTAAGTAGAACTGAATCAATGCGATTATGTTCCATTTAAGTTTTTGCTAGGCACTAACGGTATCCTTTGATGAGGCAGTTTATATTTTTGCCCGGAAAGAATTCCTCTACTTTTTTGTATGCGTATATTCATTTTCTAGAACCAACTGAGACAAATTTAATGCGGTCGTAACAATCAGCACCAAAGTTATTTATATGGGCATCCAAACTGAATATTGTTGGAAAACTAACCTGTAAGAGGCTTCTGACTCAAGTGTCCTGTACAACTGATAAGCCTCCTCGTTCTGTAGACTCTGTTTTTCCCACAAAATTTTGGCCTGGACTCCTGAAACAAAAGTTTTATTTCAATCCATGGGTTTTCTGCAGTTTCTCTCACGCCTCTGTTTTCAGTCTGCATGTATCATAAAATATGTTTACTGAACTGATTCAAAACGAGTGCAGGTTTTATAAAATAATGTAAGATTTCTCACACAATTTTATTTCTTTAAGCTTGTTTTATCATTGTCATCCCGCATTGACAAACTTGTGATTGAAATCGATTTATATAAACTTTTATACAAAAAATATGTAAAATAAAAATAATTTACGGCAATCCATTTAGCAACGTAAATCGGTTTAAATGAATTTAGATGGAAATTAGGTAGAAAAAACATACCCAACTGACAGTTGGAAAAAAGTAATGAACGCGAAGAAACAGAAAAAAGCTGACTTATTTTTTGAAAAAAACTTCAAATGCATATTTGAAAAAATACATATATGCCCTTAAAGCTCTTCAATTTATGTTTGAATCTTTTTGATAAAGTTAACTCAATTTGAGAAAACTGGTCAATAGCTAAAGTTTTTATTTTGCTGCCCAATAGTGGAGTTTCGCTTCCTTTCAACAAGGCAAATGAAGTGACGTTAAAACAAAACCAATTGTCAAACTGTAGGATTGGTGATCCTAACACATTTTTTCCAAACTCAGACTTTGGCTGAGAGTTTTACCATGAGAAATGCATGCAGTGTAGTGAAGGTTAATGAGTAGCAAGTAGCTCGGTTTTAACGAATCAATACGATAAGTAGTGAAGTAAAATAATGGTCAAGTTGCAAAGTCGACCAAAACAAACAAAGACTGATCAGGATTTAAAACGGTACCGATTTGCAACCCCCCCCCCCAAATGGAAGCTACTGGGGCTAGCTTTACGAAACTCATAGGACGGTTACTAGAGATGATTTGACCCGGGCATGCAAAAATTCAGGCCCTTCGGACCCCCCGGCCCCAAGTGATAACGGTTCCCGGAAGTGCGAATCGCCCTATCAGAACTCGGTAACTAGGGTTGGAATGGGCTCAAATTCTAGTATGTTGTAGGCCTAGTTAAGGGAAGCTTGAGTTTGGAACCCCAGACCCCTATGACCATTACTTCCGGTTTTACGCCCAAAGTAAACAAACCCACCCCGAAAGTCGTTTCTCGGCCTCTAATGAATGCAGGGAGCTGAAATTTGGGGGGGTGATAGCTAGTGGCAAGATACATCTTGTATTATAACTTGAACCAAATCCGGCGATTGGGCCGGAAGCTATTAGCACTTGGAAAAACACCCCCTAAGGCTGGAAATAGGCAATTTACGCGAAATGATGAAATCTGGCATAATGATTTTATTGCGGCAATCGGCATAAAAAATGAACCCGAAAAAAGACCCCTTGTGAGTGAAAACCCTCCGGCAACTCCTTCCGGTGTTAATAGCCTTTTCCAGGAACATGTGATAATGGACCTTAGAAATGGTATAACTTGTGAAGTATGAATAGGATATGAATGAAACTTGGTAGTTAGGACCCGCATGGGATTCTGAACCCAAATATGGAAGTTTGACCCGGGTTGACCCCTGGGTGAATTTAAGTTGACCTTTGGTCTTTTTGACCCCAAAATGATATGGAAAGCCCCCAGATTACCACAGGAATGTGGCGTATTCCCCAGCCCAACCCCTGGAAATGAGAATGGGTCACCTTGCAAAAATTGGGGAAAAACTTATATATCGGGAACTAGAGCAGAAGCTGATAGGGATATAGCTTTTACATTGCAACCTTGGAGTAGTGGATTTAATTCAAAGTGATCTTAGTAAACATTAGACTTAGTTTAGCGTGGCGAGTGATCTATTAATAGCACTTCAACTAGACAAAAAAAGTAGTCTCGGAGGAAATTGATCGTAATAGAACCGTAGCATAAGAATTAGGTCTCCTAAATCGTATGAACGGACGGGGATTTTACTTGGCTGCCCGGAGAAGAGTTTTTGGTTTGATTTGACCCCTAATAGACAAAATATCTTACCCTGTTAGCTAGAAGGTCGGGATTGGAATAGAAAACAGATAGAAATTTTAGATTCCTGAAATGAATTAGCTACCCATGAAAAGGGTCTCCCTCTACCCTTAGGAGGTCGGAACGTTAACGGGATATTTAAATTAAAGACCTTGGGAGGATCATTGGGTAAACATAGCATGGTTTAGAGGTTAGTTTAACTCGAGGGCTGAAGTCACTGAGATCAGGAATTAATTGATTAGAATCGTATGAAATTTGTTTGATTGGTCAAATTGTGACAGCTACCGCATACCGGGTAACTAACAAGCGTGAAAAGATTGATAAATGAAACCGAAGTTCGCACGTGGCAGAAGTGACAGGGGGAGGGACATAGCCTTAAAAAATGTGTGGACGGGTGATTTAAGCGGATGTCAGGTCCGATAGGGAATGGCGTGACTTAACTAAATCTAAGTGTAAATAAAGATAAGTAGTTGGAGGGTTCCGGAGAGCCTTTAACAGTCAGAACAGTTGTTGGCTACTATTAAGAGTAGTTGGTTCTCATTAAGAGAAGAGAAGAATTAATGCTAGCGAATCGAGTAGTTGGTTCTCGAAGTGAGAGAACAACTGTAGCAGAATTAGTAGATAGTTGCTTCTCGTCAGAGATTCTCTAGAGACAGAATAGTTCAGTGTTTGTGGAGTTAGGTGGAAGTTAATTGCAATAAGGCAATTTATGCTGATAAATCGCAGACCCCTACCTTTTGATTTGATTATTAGATTATAACCTGGCCACTCAGAGCCCTCTGTAATCAGACGTATAATCATCTGAATTAAATTACAATTAGAAACACTTGCAATTGTATCGAGTAGACAAGACAGCCGGAAGAGCAATACACAAAAGGGGCAAGCAACAGAGAGCAATACAGGATTTTTGCCACCAAATCAACCCTTTCGGGATTGTAGAAAGTATTGAATCTCGGTCGCCCCGCTGAATTCACTGCCAAAGGGACAGCTTGCGAAGGAATCCCCTAATTTTACACAAACAAAGAAAAATCGAAACTGAGCGTGCATCAAAAAAGCGCTGAAATACTCAAAGTAAACCGACGCTAACCAATTTAAACTTAGAGTTTTACGTTTTAAAAAAACTAGTTTAAGCTTTCAAGCAAATATTCAATTTAAACAAACTTTGCTTTATTCGCTCGAAATCAGGCGAAAAGTTAAAAATTCTGAAACTGATTTTTCTCAAAACTGCTGAAACGTTTAAAACTCCGGGCTTTAATATGATATATCACTCAATGCCGTTCAATGATTTTTGTGATACCTGATTTCGCGTGAAAAACAAACAAAAAAAAACTAAAACACCCAAATACAAAGTTCCCCTCAATTTTTTTGGTCGGAACAAAAACGATTCAATTAAAAAAAACAGATTAGATATTTTTCGTTTCAGAGCAATAAACCACAAAAAATCAATTGAATATTTTATGTTATACTTTAATTTCCATTTTCTCTATCGTTTGATAATCGAGAAAATCTTATTTTAATCTGTGCAAAAATTGAATGCAACAAAATCTCAAAACTGGTAAGTATTACACAATTATAAACTCTTGCGATTGTATCGAGTAGACAAGACAGCCGGAAGAGCAATACACAAAAGGGGCATGCAACAGAGAGCAATACAGGATTTTTGCCACCAAATCAACCCTTTCGGGATTGTAGAAAAGAGTGAATCTCGGTCGCCCCGCTAAATTCACAGCCAAATGGACAGCTTGCGAAGAAATCCCTTAATTCTACATTGGCACTCCTGGTTGGGCTAATTCTGGATTGCAGCTGCAAAGTGTGTTGGCAACTGAGGACTTGGGCATAATGCGATATGGAAGAACAGGAGAGGCGGTTGATCGCTGAATCGGCAGTTGCAGCAGCGAACGCGGTGGACAGACAACAAGGCGTATTTGGATTCGGGACAATACAGCCGGATCGTTTTCCTTCCAGTGCCTCTCAGAACTGGGCAGAATGGAGAAAGCTAATCGCTTGGGTCGCAGACGCCAACCGCTGAGAGGACGAGCAGGCCAGGATGGTCCTGCCAACCTGTTTGACGAGCTGAACTTTAGAGGAATTTACAAGCATGCCTGCCCACTTTCGAGAGAAGATTGAGGGCTTCGACGAGCCAACGTTGGATAGGATGCTCGCCGAGCTCGATCACAGGATGATGCCGTTTCAGACGCACGCATGCCCCCGAATGGAGTTTAAGAGTTTGATGCAAGGTGAAAAAGAGGGTCTTAGGGTGTTCTCCAGACGGGTCCGGTCCCTTGGAGATGTAGCTAAAGCGAACATCGGAGCCCAGGCTAGAGATGACATGAACCGTGAGCAGTTCATCAACGGGCTGTTTGATGAGGAGCTCCAAGACCAGCTCTTGTGGGAAGGTTTGGAAAGCCTCGCTCAGCCGGTTGCTCGGGCCCAAGCCCTGGAGCTAATCAACAAGACGCCAGGACACTTCGCGAAGGAATGCCCCAAGAAGACCGCGGACGGTTTAAACTACCAAGGGCCGGGACAGTGAGCGGATACCAAAGAGGTTTTGTCCCGGCGATCTAAAAAAAACAACAGTCGAACGGTAGGAGTCCCCCTTCCAGCGGCTCTACCCAACAAGCCCCGAATTCCCAGATGCCGCCTCGGATTCTGCAACGCAACGACAAGACGACTGTATCGAAGCAAGTGCAGTCACTTTTTCATCAACCCCAACCCCCACCGCCGCAGTTTCTAAACAGATGTCCAGTACCCAGTGCCAGACGAGAGATCAATGGAGTTCGTTGGCGTAATCAAGTACCCGAAGCATCTTTCGGATTAAAAGGAGACGCTCGTGTCGCAGGAACTCCAGTGAGAGCGTTAGTCGACACTGGAGCTACCATCAACCTTATCCGGAGCGATGTTTACAGCAAACTGACAGCTGCACCAGCCCTCCGCACATGCAAGGGGTCCCTGGAGACAGCGAATGGACGCGCGGTCAATGTTGACGGCTGGAATACAACTAACCTGGAGCTCGGGTCGATAGACGATGGTATCGAAGCATTAGTGGTTCCTGAGTTAAAGGCAGGGGTGATCCTTGGTATGCGATCACTCAAGGAGTACGAGTGTTCATTGGACTTCCACTGCTACAACTTAAGTACGTGACCAAAAGAAGGATCAATAGTCCCCTTGCATTACGAACCACTACGGCCCACGTCCCCGGGCCCTCAGCAGTCACAGACTCTCAAAACCCAGTAGCAGACGTCACGGAAACTCTACCCCAGCAGCCTACCTATGACCCTGGAGACTTGGTGGAGGGTTGGACAGACGACGAAGAGGATCGTTTTGACCATGTGATCAGTAACGGGGATGAGGTTGACCTCCAAGCACAAACGGAACGCCACTTGGAAGAAGATGCTCAGAAGACTTTGGAGTTGGCTGCGCCTGGTGTGACGGGGGCTGAGAGAGATAGACTACGGGAACTCATCCGATCGCACAGGGACGTGTTCGCCCTCACCGTTGCAGAGCTGGGGCAGACGAATTTAGTGACCCATCGGGTTGACACAGGGGATTTGGGCCCCATCAAAGTTCCCCCTCATCGAGCTTCTCCGGCGAAGATGCCATTTATCCGAGAGGAGATGCAGAGCATGTTGGATAGAAGAGTATTTCAGCCGTCCAAAAGTCCCTACAGTGCGCCAATTGTCCTACAGAAGAAGAAAGACGGGAGCTGGCGGTTTTGTGTGGACTATAGGAAGTTGAACGATGTGAGGAACAAAGATGCGTTTCCCATCCCCCGGATACAACAGAACTTCGACGCTTTAAAAGAGCAGAAACACTTTTGGTCCCTAGATTTGGCCAGTGGTTATTGGTAGGTACCCGTAGCGGAAGAGGATTGACACAAAACTGCATTCGTCACCTCGGATGGAGGATTCTACGATTATGTAATGATGCCCTTTGGATTGTCCAACGCTCCAGAGACTTTGCTGGTAAGCGAATTGTTTCGGGAGCACTTGTGGAAGTGGGCTCTGGTGTTCCTGGATATCGTTCTCGTTTACAGCCAGTCGGACGAGAGTCACTTTGCTCACCTCCGGGCAACCTTTTAACTCTTGAGAGCAGCCAACTTGAAACTAAAACCGAAGAAATGCAGGTCACATATTTGAGCAACATTATTGGAAGCGAGGGGATCCAAGTCGATCCCAAAAAGGTAGAGGCAGTCACCAACTGGCCCGTGCCATCAACAGTGAGATCTTTCCTAGGCTTCTGCAATCACTACCGCCGGTTTGTGAGAGACTTTGCCGGTATAGCAAGTCCCTTGCCCTCACTGACGAAGAAAAAGGTGCCATTTGTGTGGACAGACGAATGCCAGGCAGCCTTTGAACGTCTCAAGAGAGAGCTTATCACAGCCCCCGTATTGGAGTTTCCCGACTACAATGGCAAGTTCATAGTAGATACCGACGCGAGTAACTTCAGTCTTGGGGCAGTACTTTCTAATATTATCCAGGGGGAAGAACGACCCCCTAGTCTACGCCAGCCGCGTTCTCTCAAAAACCGAGACCAATTATTCAACGAAAAAGCGTGAAGCTCTGGCAGTAGTCCAAGCAGTCAAGTGGTTTAAGCCCTATATTTGGAGTGTAAAATTCGTTTTCCGGACGGATCACTCCAGCTTGCAGTGGCTCTTCAAGCAAAAAGAGCCGAATGAAATGAATTTGATTTCAAAGTTGTCCACCGAGCGGGAGCCAAGCATGGAAATGCGGATGGTCTCTCGAGAATGCTAGAAGAGGGACCGGATTGGCTACCTGGCGAAAAAGAGGAGGCATTTGGTCCCTGTCCACAGGCTATTTCACTCGAAGAGGCCTTGAGAAGGTTTGGCCGGGCTCAGTCAGATATTGTAGCTATGCTCAGCGACGGCGAGGTACAAGCCGACAATGAGGCAATTTCGTGGGAACGAACACCCCTTGAGATTTCTTCTCTTCAAAAAGAGGATGAGTCGATAGCTCGAGTTGATTGTAGGACGCAAAGAGATCCTTAGTCAGTTACATTCGTCTCAGACCAGCGGGGGTCATTCCGCGGCCGAGAAGACTCTAGCAAGGTTACGACAACGATTCTGGTGGCCATCGATGAGAACGGATATTGAAAGAAAAGTCCAGTGGTGTCTAAGTCGTCGATCAGTTCATATGAAAGAAATGAAGACCAAGAGGGCAGAGGGCCTAGCTCCCTTTGATCCTGGGATCAGATTCAGCGAGGTGGCAGTAGATATTTTGGGACCAGTGACTATTGCAACGAGTAGCAGAGTAAAACAAGTGCTTGTTCTGACGGACCTTTCACGATGTACACGATTGCAGTTCTTCTGGTGTCAACGGATTCTGCCGATGTGGCTTATGAGATAGTACAGAATTGGGTGCTGAAGTTTGGAGCTCCCAATGTGGTACATACAAATAAAGGAAAAAATTTTGGTGGCAAAATGATACTTGATATGTGCCGACTTTTGGGTATTGATAAGACCAAGACTTGCCCTTGCAAATCGCAAGCGAATGGCCGGACGGGAAGGCGCAATACAAAAATAGCCAATGTTATTTTAAAATATTGTGCCGAGAACCCAAGGACGTGGGATACGACGTTGCCGTACTCAAATTTTGTTTACAACACGACGATTAATCGGATAACGGGAGCTCGCTGTTCAGTATGGTGCATGGAGAGGAGTGCCAGTATCCGAATGATTTGTTGTACCCAAAACCTCCTGACGAACTGATGATGAAGGATGGTTTTGCCGTATGGCTAGACGAACAGTTCCGACACGCACACAGCAGCGCAGGAGAAATAATCGGGACAGAACAGCGTCGACAAAAAGCTATTAGTGGAAGAAAATTCACGAGAAACCCTATGCGATTGGTGACAAGGTTTGGGTGTGGGCCAAAGAAGAAGTTAAATTGAAGAAGACTTTCGATCCATGGGGAGGACCACACGTTGTAATGGCCAGGATGTCCGAAGTCAGGTACAAGTTGTCAAAGGTGTACAATCCGATTAAGGCGAAGTTTCTGCATTTTGACAAGTTTGAAACGTTATGTTGAGGAGACAGTGCAACCAGAGGAAACCTTTGCAAGGAAGCGACCGACACCCTACCGGTCAGCTAATTTTTTTGATGATCCGGAGTTGCACGTTGAACACGAGGTGTTTTGGGCAAACAATAGGGAGGGATTCAATCATGATCCAGGCCCAAGGCAAGAACTCGTGGGGTTGATGTCGAAAAGAAATCGAGAAGTGGTGGAGCCACTAGTTAATCATCCTCGCCTAAACGGAGTTTTGCGAAGGTAGAGCGACGCGGTGGAGACAAACGACGCAACGGAGATTGAAGCCAGAAGGGAAAAAGAGACAGCGAATCTCCCGAGCGAAGCTGAAGGTAGACCTCCGGGTGAGCCAGCGATGGTGGAACCTGTGATGGAATGGGGGACTACAGATGAATGCAGACCAGTTAGTGTAAGAAGGGCTCCAGTTTGGTTTGGAATCGATGAATTTGTGAGTTATAACTAGTTTTTCGGAAAGTTTGTCAACCAAATCATTAGTGCTAGATTTTACCTAAGTGCGACTTCACCTCATTTTTTTGCACTGTTTAGCCTTATCTCCGCTCAGTTAAAGAGAGGTTGGGTCGTACTACGATGGGTAAGCTTAATAAAAGTCAAATCCCCTGATTAGGATTCTTTTAACAAATGGTGCTTACTAGTTGAAGTTTTTTTAGTCTTGGGGGAATTGGTTGCTGGTCTGCGATTAGGTTTTAGGAACTGTAACACTGAAACTGTATTATAAGGTTAGGCATCAGCGTGATAATTATTTTGCAGACTGGTAAACGGGAACAAAAACTGGGGCCTTCACCTTGTTGTTAAGGTTAAATTATATTAGATTTAGTAGAGCAGTTAGCAACATAATGTTGAGTCAGTTTTGGGTTAAGGTGTTGGATATGGTTAATGTTGCTACAAGAAAAAAAAACGTGATTTTTGTCATTAGCATTATTGGGGACAACAAAAGACTAGAAGCGAAGACTGTAGGATTGGTGATCCTAACACATTTTTGCCAAACTCAGACTTTGGCTGAGAGTTTTACCTTGAGAAATGCATGCAGTGTAGTGAAGGTTAATGAGTAGCAAGAAGCTCGGCATTAACGAATCAATACGATAAGTAGTGAAGTAAAAAAAATTGTCAAGTTGCAAAGTCGACCAAAACAAACAAAGACTAATCAGGATTTAAAACGGTACCGATTTGCAAACCACCTCAAATGGAAGCTGCTGGGGCTAGTTTTACAAAACTCATAGAGCGGTTACTAGAGATGATTTGACCCGCGCATGCAAAAATTCAGCCCCTTCGGACCCCCCGGCCCCAAGTGATAACGTTTACCGGAAGTGCGAATCACCCCATCAGAACTCGGTAACTAGCGGTTGGAATGGGCTCAAATTCTAGTATGTTGTAGGCCTAAGTCAGGGAAGCTTAAGTTTGGAACCCCAGACCCCTATGACCCTTACTTCCGGTTTTATGTCCAAAGTAACCAAACCCACCCTGAAAGTAGTTTCTCGGCCTGCAATGAATGCAGGGAGCTGAAACTTGGAGGGGTGATAGGTAGTGGCAAGACACATCTTGTAATATAAGTTGAACCGAATCCGGCGATTGGGCCGGAAGCTATTAGCACTTGGAAAAACACCCCCTTAGACCGGAAATAGGCAATTTACGCGAAATGATGAAGTGTGGCATAATGATTTTATTGCGGCAATCGATGTAAAATATGAACCCCGAAAAAAGACCCTTTGTGACTGAAAACCCTCCGGCGACTCCTTCCTGTGTTAATAGCCTTTTCCCGGAAAATGTGATAATGGACCTTAGAAATGGTATAACTTGTGAAGTATTAATGGGATATGAATCAAACTTGGTAGTTAGGAACCGCGTGGGATTCTGAACCCAAATATAGAAGTTTGACCTCGGTTGACCCCTGGGTGACCTTAAGTTGACCTTTGGGCTTTTTGACCCAAAATTGCATAGAAATCCCAAGACTACCACAGGAAAGTGGCGTATTCCCTAGCCCAACCCCTGGAAATGATAATGGGTCACCTGGCAAAAATTGGCGGAAAACTTATATATCAGGAACTAGAGCAGAAGCTGATAGGGATATATCTTTTACATTGCAACCCTGGAGTAGTGGATTTAATTCAAAGTGAACTTGGTAAACATTAGACTTAGTTTAGCTTGGCGAGTGATCTATTAATAGCACTTCAACTAGACTAAATTAAAGAAGTCTCAGAGGAAATTGATAGTAATAGAACCGTAGCATGAGAATTATGTCTCCAAAATCGTATGAACGGACGGGGATTTTACTTGGCTTCTCGAAGAAGAGTTTTTTGATTTGATTTGACCCCTAATAGACGAAATATCTTACCCTGTTAGCTAGAAGGTCGGGATTAGAATAGAAAACAGATAGAAATTTTAGATGCCTGAAACGAATTAGCTACCCATGAAAAGGGTCTCGCTCTACCCTTAGGAGGTCGGAACATTAACGGGATAATTAAAGTAAACACATTGGGAGGATCATTGGGAAAACATAGCATGGTTTAGAGGTTAGTTGAACTCGAGGGCTGAAGTCACTGAGATCAGGAATTAGTTGATTAGAATTGTATGACATTTGTTTTCTTGGTCAAATTGTGACAGCTACCGCATACCGGGTAACTAATAAGCGTGAAAAGATTGATAAATGAAACCGAAGTTAGCACCTGGCAGAAGTGACAGGGGGAGGGATATAGCCTTAGTTGGTTCTCAGTAAGAGAAGAGAAGAATTATTGCTAGCGAATTGAGTAGTTGGTTCTCGAAGTAAGAGAACAACTGTAGCAGAATTAGTAGATAGTTGCTTCTCGTCAGAGATTCTCCAGAGAGACTTTAAAATGTAAAATCTAATTTAAACTTAGATTTTACATTTTAAATAAAACTATTTTAAGCTTTCAAGCAAATATTCAATTTAAATAAACTTTGCTTTATTCGCTCGAAATCAGGCGAAAAATTAAAAATTTTCAACCGATTTTTCTCAAAACTGTTGAAACGTTTACAACTCCGGGCTTTAATATGATATATCACTCAATGCAGTCCAATGATTTTTTGCGATACCTGATTTCGCGCGGAAAACAAACAAAAAAAACTAAAACACCCAAATACAAAGTTTCCCTCAATTTTTTTTGGTCGGAACAAAAACGATTCAATTTAAAAAAAAACAGATTAGATATTTTTCGTTTCAGAGCAATAAACCACAAAAAATCAATTGAATATTTTACGTTATACTTTAATTTCCATTTTCTCTATCGTTTGATAGTCGAGAAAATCTTATTATAATCTGTGTATAAATTGAATGCAACAAAATCTCAAAATTGGTAAGCGTGAACTCAAGTCGGTTTGAAAAGGAAACTAAAAGAAATTGAGAAAAATTGGGTTCGAATTAATTTTAAACAATTCCAATGATTTTTAGGCATTTTCTACATTATATTTATAAAATTGATTGCAATCAGATTCTTGTCAGTACGGGTTAAAATATGCCTATTTCCTGTGTGCAACTTTAATTAAACAAACATTTCTTGCAGAAATCTTGACATAGGAAAATGGACTCATTATTAGTATGGGAATCTAGTTTTTTGATGCCATTACTGCTTAATTTAAAATTAAAAATATTACCAGCAGGAGTATTGCGCACTCTAAAGGGTTTAACAGCTTGCAGTTTCATAAATTGGTTGTAAACCCAGCTGAAAAACGAAAATATCAGGGAAGGCAGTTTTTTGAAAATGCAATATGCCAGAGTCACAAAACTAGTCACCCGCAGAACTTATTGATAAAAATGTAATTGTTCTAGAAAAAGCATCTCGAGGGATTTTATCGCAAAAAATTCAAAGTGAAAGTCTTTAATCAAATATTGTTGTAGACACT
>NC_087065.1:78391795-78466507 GCF_963678635.1 Symsagittifera roscoffensis
CGGGAGGGTTCCGTGGAATATTCCTTCCCCACTGAAGCTTCCTTCTCCATTAATATCCACTGCTAAGAGTCTTATCGTGTGTTGTTGCCACGATAAGAGGCTTCGTATTTTTCGTCTCTTGTGAGACCGTTTTCCACAATATTTGTCGTTGTTCTGTTTTTTCGTCGTTTGTCGTCAAAATGGCCGTCTTTTTCTATTTCTCAGAAATATTCACTCTTCAATCGAAATTTTAAAAATAAAATTTCGAGAAGATCCCTACCCTCCTTCGCAATACTTTTTCGTTCCTAAGGCCTTTATTCGTTTTATTTCGTGTCGCCGGAAGGTTGCGCTGTGCCATCTGGCAGAATGGCACATACTCCCCGGACAAGTCCCCATCAATGTCCCTATTGATCGCATAACACCGGGTTATCGTCAAGTAGTGTTGCAGTTCTCTGTAATCAATCTTACAAATCGCATAAGAAAATGAAATTTATCTACTCCACCTCAACTCACTACGTGTTCACAAATGGCATCGTACTACATTTCACTGCCTTTCAACATTTTCACAAAATTTGCACCATGAGGAGTGTCCTAGATAAAATTTTTTTTCTGAATACTTACGTCATCTTGCCATAAAACTTCTTTTCGCTCTTTGTGATTAAAAAGTGGGACGTGGCACGGCCACGCACCCGTTAAAATTAACTTAACGTCACTCACCAAGTATAATCAATTCTTTATGCAGTCCTCTCAATATTAAAACTAAGAAACTCTGTGGCTAGGAAAGTTATTGAGTTACTCACCCTTTCCGAGCGAGTTTACTCAATCTTACCATGTCGCCACACAGTGAAAGTGTGTCTTACACAGGTTAAAAACTTCAGTCATGTTTAAATAGTTAAATATACTCACCTATGTTCTACATATATACATAAGTAGTATAACTAAAATTCTCTTTCAACAATTTTAACAATTGTTACAATTTTCAAAGTTTGGTTTGACCAAACTAAATCAAAACAAAAGGTTTAACAAGTTCAATAATCAAAACTTGGTTGATTGGTTCAAGTTTTAACACACAAAGACAATCAAGTTTTCTCTCCTTCTCTTTTCTTCTTTGCTCACGTCTTCACTTTTTCTCTTCGTTCATCATCTTCATTCCATCGCTTCTCCCTCCTGATCTTGAGCTTCGCTGTCTTCTAGGACTTTCTCCAGCATGTCCATGGAGTTGCGGGCCGTGCCCCAACTCTATTGTTCCAACAGCCTCGGTTTGCAACAAGGTAGCAAATCCACATTCACCTTTTGCTCCCGGTTCCTGCAAAAGCTGTTGTGAAGACATAGGCTCACATTTATTTCTAGGTCAGCTCTTAAGACCTCTTTCTTCTCATCTTCAGTTACACAAGGCGCTCCAGCTACCCGCTTCACCGCCGTGGTGACCGCGTTTCTGTGCGTCAGGAATGCTCTCTTATAGGCTCCCGGTCCTATATCTCGCTGGAAAGATTGATAGGCTTCCGTGTTCCTCGACATATGACGCTTCGCGCGTTCATATATCCACGATGTCATCTTTGCCTTGACCATATTCTTTCAATGGCTTTGGGTATTCTCAGAACCTTGCAGGTGGTTCTGAAAAGATCCAATTCACGACTCATCTTCACGTTGCTCAGCTGCTCAGGAGTCGGCACGGCCGTCTCCTGTTCACTCGTGTCCGCGTTAGCCTCCAACCATCTCACTGCCAGCATGACACTAACCTCCACGATTGACACCTGTTGATTCTTATCGGGCAACCCCGTAGAGTACAACTCCTCCACGTCCCATACTAGCATCAGATTCCCGCGTTTGGGGTACCACAACGTCTGCGCCAAGCAGTGGCAACGATACTCCCCATGGGTTCTCACTATGTTCCTTCGGGTCCGATACCCCGAGGCTCCCAGCAACGGTTCCACCTCCATCAGAATTCTGTGTATGTCGTCTTTCTCTTCTATGATGGGGAATTCATTGGGTAACGCTCCACTCGCTTTCTGCTTCTGGAACTCATTCACATTACCTTCGTTCAATCTCAGAAACTCCTCAACCACTACGTCTTGCAACTCGCCTTCAGATCTCTTCGGGACTGCCCGAAAGATCTTTGCCAACAAATCATATGACCTCTCCGACATTCTGGCCAACCTCACGCACTTTGGCACAGAGAAAAGTTGGTCAATCAACACCTGCTGTGTCCTCGCATCCATCACCACCATGTGTGTAGGATACCTACTACTGCAATATGGTGCGGAGCTTGAACCCACCAGATATTTTGAACCAGTAGGTTTATGATAGGCCTCACTATCTTTCAGATTCATTTCGTTCTACAGAGCTTCTCGCCAGCCTCCGATCTTCTGCGCTGTCTGCAATGCTCCAGGGAATACTTCCACGCTGAGGGACGTCACCAGCTCATGGGCACGCTCCAGACGCTCAAGCGATTCTATCGAACTCGTCATGCTACAAAATCCCAAGGCTGTGGTCAAGTTTACATCCGTCACCCCATGACAGTCCGCGACCAACTCCATGCCACTCTTATCCGACATGCTCAATCTTCCGTACAATCGTGCCAGTTGTCGATGCTGCTCGCTCAGCGTAATCAGGCAGTGTCCCAAGTTACAAAAAAGTCCTTCCATCCCACTATGTTGAGCCAAGCATGTACCTTGCTTCAACCAATTGCTCGATGGACCTTCCTCGGACAGCTCCGTGGATGGGTTGCTCTTCCGCTTCGTCAACCTCATGGCCAGCAGATGGTGTATCATGATGGTGTATCATGAGGCCAGATCATGTAAACTCGCGTCATCATCTAGGTCTAACGTGATATCCGCCGTAATGTCCCAGATTAAACCGGCGTTAGGATGAGGACACCAAGAAGGCTTCATGAGTTCCCACATCGTTCCTAGACTGGTTTTCAAGGGACCGTCCCAAGAACCACAATCAAAACTCACTTGCCCCTTCAGCTCGGGAACCGAGGGTTCGACCACTCGTTCTTCCAAGATAATTCCCAGCTTGGGTTGTTCCACCATCAGCATTCCAGTTTCTTTAATCCGTTCAACCCAGAAATTGAGTACTATGACTTGCTCATAGTCGAAGTACGCCTCCCTGGCTTCTTCATTCACGAAGGGATTGTACGCCATCCCCGGTATGCCAGACACATATTGGAACGACTTCAGTTTTCCTAGTGTTGCAAAGTCTTTTTGTCCCTTGACTGATTCAATCAACTCCCGGCTCACTTTCAATTCTTTGTTGGAATACCTTCTCACTTCTTCCAACTTGCGATAGCTCTCCATGTCATTCGACTCCTTATTTGGTACAGTCAACGGCATATCCTGATATAGTTCCAGGAGTGCCCTAAGGAAGTTCCTTTCGCAATCAACTCCCTTTTGCCGAATGATCTTTATACATTCTCCCAAAACAGGAGTGGGGATACGATCCACCACGAACCTGACAAAGCAAAGGGCATCCTTACGCTTAGCCCATGCTATCGCAGAATCGTCTTTTGAAATCAACGCTCGCAGAGCTTCCATCAACTCCAGCTCCTGTTCCCGTGATTTCGAATAATTACTGGCTTCATATTCCGCCTTCTTGATGCCCATCAAGCACCAAGCCAACCGTACTTGCAGATCAGTTCTCGTGCACGGATGAGCCAGGTACGCTGCCACCGTCGCAGGTGCATGCATCGTGTCGTCGAAGTATCTCTGGAGGGCCGCCCTCCAAGAAATTTCTAGTAGTTTTTCCAATCCGATTTCGTTCGCTTCAGAGGACATTACCGTACCGTATTCTTTCCGATTTAAGTTTGAATTCTCCGTAAGCTCTTTCAGATATTCCTGCATGGCTCGCTTCTCGCTCCAAGCCATCAGGTGCCCTCTCTCGGAGTTTCTCGCTTTCAACATCTCCACATAACCCCCTGCTGGATCTCCCATGTGGACCGATTCCGGCACAGTGACTCGACTGTACTCGACCACGTCGAGTTGTCCTTCCAGTTTCAACTTGGCCATGTTGGTCCGCGAGGGCCTGTAATCTTCAAGTCCTCCAGATCCACATTGACTGATGATCTCCATCTCTAATTTCGTGTCTGCCAGGGTTCGTGCTGTTTTCTTTGATCTCACGGCTGTCGTAGTCAGACCTGCCAAGAGCATAGGGGGTATCAGATTCTCTTTTTCTCCCCCTGTCAGTGTTGCACCATCTCCTTGCCCGCTCTCGCCTGAACGACCCGCGCTCGTCAGAGAGGCCACCACTGCGCTGGCTTTTGACTTCACCACTCTCGGGTTCACGGCTCGACTTCCTGTCTTCCCTTTTAGTCGCTTCAGCCCCTTTCTGGCTCCTCTGACAGGTAATTTCTTTGTGACCTGCTGATAATCGGCACTGTCTTCTGTAACTGACTCGGTAAGAACATCCGACTCCATGGAGTTCACTATTTTCTCCAGGACCTCACGCATGATGGGTTGGTTCAATCCCACCTTCATTATGGACTGCGTCCCATATCGTCGTATCACGTCCCATGATCTTTCCATGAAATTCACTCGGCTCCAGGTTGCCCCTGTCTGGACTTCTAACTCACTTTGATATCTCTCCCATTCCTCTTCCGGCAGCGTGCTCAGGAAGGATACCCTCATTGATTCTTCGATTTTTCTCCTCCTCGGTGACTCATGGAGCAATCTCTGCGGATCCCTGCTTCGGCATTCTCTCGCCTGGCTTATTGGGTCCATCGGGGATAAGTCGGCCGACGCCTCCTTTGTAGGGGACATGAAAGACGATGGCGTCATTAGCAATAGACTCCCATCGACTTACCCATCGTCGTCTTCACTGAACCGGTATTCTAGCAAGTCTCTCTCCAACGCATCTAGATCTGTCTCACCCGGTTTTCCCGTCTTTCCCTCGATGTCGTTATCGTTATCGTCCTGATCCATCAATTCATCATCACCTGCATCAGGTTTCGGCTTGGGTCCTGAAGGGCCTTGTCGTGTGTCTATGCCCGAGTCCGGCCGAGCCGGTGCGGTCATGTCTCCTGCGTGATAAAACAATTCATCGTTCACCAGGAATTCTACGGACTCCTCGCCATGTGGTGCCAGGTCCTCTATCGTTATGTATGAGCCTCCTCTGCTCTCCCTTGCCACTTCCAGCATCACTACTTTCGCTTCTCCTGACCACTTCAGTCTTGATAAATCATCCGTGGGAGTATACACTTCGTTTCAAATTTCAGCCGAGACCTCTGGTCTCCTGGAAGGTAGTGCCTTGATCTTTTTCCTACTCCAAGCATCAGGAAATGAGAAGTCAAACGTGTGCGCGGCTGCAACATTCCAGCTGATGAAGTGCGGCTCCATCCCTTCGCTCCACTTCAGCATTCTCTTCTCTGCATCACGAGCTGCTCCGATGCGAGGGGCAATGATGGGAGATGTGACTCCCAACAGCATCCTCCTTATCGGTGGATATCGAGGGCATTGGTCCGGCAGCGGCCTGGACCCAGAAAGCCACGCTTGCTGGTTCTCTTTCGCGTGTGCATAGGCCTCTGGTAAGAGTGGGACTCCCATAGGCGCTCCTGTATCCTTCACTACTGGTCTCAAATTCCAAAGCTTCGGGTTAAACTGGATGTGAGAAACGTCCTCACGGCCCATTCGGACTTGAAGTGGTTGTTGAAATCCATCAACACCCAACCTGGCTCAGCTATTCTTCCGAACAGCCTATCGTCGCTGGCGAGCCCTCTCAGCTCCCTCTGCTCTACCCAATTCAGCACGGAACAGTCCACGACTGAGACCAGGTTGACATACAACACAGAATTCCTGTATGCCTTGACTTGCACGTCCGGGAACGCGAAAGACATCACCGGTCCATACACCACAGTGACGAATTCCCGCAGTCCGTGAATCAGAGCCAACGGATCGATCCGCATCAAGACAGCCAATTCTGTCAGCAAGGGCATGCCACAATACTGCTTACACTCACCCGCATCCGTCGCCACCTTATCTTCTCCCGTGACGCTTCTGTTCTGTTGCAAGAGATATTGGAGCAGGAGAGTCCTCCAGTCTTTCATCTTCCTGAGCGAGGCGGTTTCCAACTGTGCATTGAACTCACGACTTGGTCCCTGAAGTTGTTCAGGGTAACGCAACAGCACAAGCAAATCACCCAGTCGACCGTAGGTCATGGCATTCAGAGTCAGGAGTCCATCCAATCTCAAATTTGCCAACGCTTGGGTGAAGAGATTCGCCGGTTCCTTCACGAAATTTTCATGACCAAATGTCACGTATAGGGCTAATATCAGGCCAATCGACAACTTCCTGATGTCCTTGACGAAACTCGCGATCAGGTTCCGGGATGCCCTAGGATAGCACGTCGACAGGAAGGATTGCGTCCATCCCACTCCCATTCCACCCAAGATGGCATCCGATCGTTCCTACTGTGCCCTCGTGGCTAGCACGTCAGCTTGGAACTTGTCCAGTGACATCGTGTTTACGTCCTGCATCAATTTCAACATCATGCCACCAGCTAACTCCCGGGCATCAAACAAGTTCTTCAGATACACGTGTACCTCTTTTATCACTGCCGGCGCATGCTCGAACGCGTCCTCACCCAAGGTGCACAGCCTTGGTGACAAGTACAACCATACGTTATTGTGTGGCTTCGTGCGCAAAGCCATTGCCATGAGATCTTCTTCCGCTGACGTCATGTTCTTCCTGACTGTCCTGCCCATCTGTCTGAACCAGAGATCATCAGCCACCTGTTGTACTAACAGATGATCGTCATCCACCCCTGGTCTTAACTTCAACAATCTGGCAAAGTTGGACAGCTCCAACCCCAGAACCTCATCTAGCACCAACCGAGTTGTGCTACAATCTTTGAGTCCCTGTATGGCATTAGAAATGTCAGCCCAAACGGCGGGAAGCTCCGATCGGGACGGGTAGTAATTGTCTGGGTCTACCACTCTGTTCGGGGCAGGAATTATTACGTTGAACCTCCCCTCTGTTATCGTTGTGACCATCGTGTACACAAACTGAAGGGGTTCTGGCAATGCAGCGTACCCTGATGCTAATACAAAGACTACCTTCACTACATTTTGGGTGAAACGTTGTTTTGCTGCTGTTTCTCCCTCAGCCATCGCCGAGAGCAATGTCATTATCGCCTCCCCTATGACCTCATTGCTCGGGATCGACCATCCGTCAGACGTGTCAACAAGCCCCTGCTTTGCAGATGATCATTTAAGCCTGCAACCACTATCACCTGCGGCTCCATGCTGACCACCCTTCGTGCACTTATCATCATGCCTTTTGCCTGTCCCCAGTCCAATTTAGGCGCCGCCAAGAAAATCACGTCGGGCCAAAAGAGAGAACGGGGCGTTTCAGAGATAATCGGAACTGGCCACAATCAGATACTTTGCAGCTTTCATCTCTAAGGGATCGTAAGCTGCAAACAGGCCGTCGCCTATTGGGGCCTTCAGTTTCCTATATCTCTTGTCATCTCCATCCACCGTGGTCGTTCGGGGGTAGTCCCTTGAAAACTCGCCAGGCGTCTGACCGGGTGGTTTAGCAAACTGCCTGTACATCTTGTGATGCTTGTTATTGGGCTTGTTCTCTGCCTGAAACTTGCCCTTGCGAGCAGGTGGCGTCAGTTCCCGGGCTCTCTGTCGGACGTCCGTAAGAGACCGGGTATTCAAAGGTCCAAAAGTATTGTCCTGAGGCAACCCATTCAAGTCTGCGTGCCGGAGCGTAGTCGTGGAACTGAACTGCTCCTGCTCTGCTAGCAGCCAATCCACGCCCGGTATCCGATATAGTCGCGACACTGTGGGACTTTCTCCACCAATCATTTTCATTGCGTTCTCCCGACACGTCAGGGTATTCATGTTCAACTTCGTGGACATGTCCGTCTTGTACTGTCCCCAATGACTAGGGTATGATCGGTTCCAAAGCAGCACGCTGCCTGGTTCAATTCCCTCCGCTGGCACGGCGCTCGTAGACGGTCCTGCTGCTGAAGCAGGGTTTGCCGTGGCGGGCGGATCGTTCCTCCTAGACCCGGTCTGGGAGTTATTCCTGTTCTGAACCACTGATCTCCCGAGTCGGCTTTCGAGCGGTTGTGTTCTGGGAGGAGGAGCAGTCCCTAGCCTCTCTCTTACGTTTGAGCTCGGAGCGATGGGTGTGGCTGCAGCCGACTCCAATGCCAAGGGCCCTAGGCGGTTGACGAGGAATTCGGGAACGCTTGCCCTTATTCTACTTCCTCCGGTCGAGCTGGTCCGAGCCAGAGAACTGGTCGCCCTCGACTCCTGCTCCACTTCCCTCAACTGCGTCTGAAATACATCATTGACCCAGTGTCTCCCTCGTTGGGTGTTGAAATGTATTCCATCTCTGGTAAGCGCGATGTGATCAATCATGCGCAGCATGTTCTCGAGATCCAGAAGTCGCAGCTCGCCAGGGTTGTTTCCCACCAGATTGCGGATCATTTCATACCACCGTGTCACGTTGCCATTCATGAAATCTGCCACTGTGCACGCTTGCCACGGGTTTTGTGGTATCGTGCAAAGCACCACAAACCTGGGCCTGTACTTCTCCTTCAGTTCATTCAACAGAGGCTCCCACTTGCTCTCCGGAGTCACTGGGGCTCTCGAGACGTCGTTGGTTCCCAGTATTATCACCAGCGTATCCAGGTGATCCTCGCTCTGGAATTACATCATCTTGATGACCTGAGCCACTGAGGCTCCTCCAAAGGACAGAGTGGTAGTCTGACCATAGACGAAGATCTCATTCAGATCCCTCACCAAACTGTCTCCTATGATCAAGTGGCGACTCCCTGGGGGAATTACATGGTCGCTCGTAGCGGAGTTCCAGCTCATGTCATTCAGGCAGGCTCAAGGATGCTCCGCAGCTACTTGCGTGAACTGGTGACGTGTCATCAGATTCTTCCTAATGTCTACCACGCGGGACTTTTGAAAGGTTCTGCCATGTGCAGTCCCCGAGGACACTACCGTGCGGGGTGCTCGCTCTGAGCTATTGGATGAATGATCACGACGTTGGGAAGGAACGATCCTACCCAATGTCCGCCTAGTGGTTCGGTTGATCTCATCCATTGTTGCTCTGGCCACTTGGTTGAACGATTCTTGGAACTGAGGAGCGAGGTAGGTGTCAGAAGGGTCCGGTATCGTGTTCCTTTGACTGGAAGCATACGGTTGTGTCTGCTGAGGAGCCTCGGGCCCTCTCGATGCACACAGCTCCTGTACTCTTGTCCTGGCGCGTGTGTCGCTCGATCCATCCGAGGATTTCATTGTCGCTAGAACTTCCTGTGACACTTGGCTCACCCTTGCCATATACAGCTCCTTCAGGTGCTTTATTTCATCCTCCTTATAGGCCACCTGCAGATCTTCATATTTCTTCTTCCATTCGTCTCTTTCTCGAGCTATCGCCCTATACTCCTGGAGTTTGGCACACAGCTCGCTCTGATCTCTCTCCTTCTTCTCCAGCGTCTCAATCGTCTCGGACGTCTGGATCTCTATTTCACTCACCCTCACCCTCTTCGGAGGAGGAGCAGCTGTTGGAGAGTCGACCGAATGTGACGGGCCTGGCCCATCACGTTGTCTCTTTGCTCCGATGAGTGGCTGCGCAGGTTGGACGGGTAAGGGCATCTCACCTAGCCGGTGGTCCCTCTGTTCACCTAGTTCTGGCTCACGAGCCAGGTCGTGGCCAGACATTTCTCCACGCCGCCATCTCATCAGTCGGTTTCGACCTCTCTCGGCTGTCCCGGACTCACCGAAGGCCAACATCAACACGACTTCCGTAGGGCGATTCTCTCGACCCTCTCGTCCTAATGCATTGAGGAGCGCGATCACAAACATCGCCAGCCCCGGGTCTTTTCGTGTAAAATCACAATCGATCAGCCGCTGATAGATCTCGTCTAGAGTCGCTCCTAGACTCGCTGAGAGGAATTCCATAAGTTCGTTCGTGTCACCCATTTCTTATCGTGTTGATTCTTGCTGTCGTGTAGTTTCTTCCTGTCTCGTTTGATTCAATGAATTCAATAAACAATTTCTGATCAATCAAGATCTAAAAAACAAGTCGCGACTTAAAACCATCATTTTTGGATTAAACATAATTCAACTCTTTAAAACTCCCCGTTCAAATTCTCATCTCAATTCTGATTCAAAAATTTTGCACCAAGGTGGATCGTCCACCTGTATCTTTGTCAGGGTAGCACAAATGAGCGCTGTCACCTTGATGACCTGGAGTACTCTAGGTCTTTTATGACACGAAACATAAAACATATCATAACAATAACATAACACATAAACACATAACGATCTATATTATCACATAAAAACATAAAGTTTAATCCTAACCTAAAACTTAACCTAATCTAAAAGCTGACACTAATTCTTATCAAGTAACTTAATAAAAACCACTTATCGCCAAACGCAATTCTTAGCATATGCTCAGATAGTATTTTTTATGTAAGTAAACCTCTATGTCAGTTTCTAAAAATATCACATGTACAAGTGCGTACAACTCTCTCGGATGTAGCTTTCCCCTATTAGGATCATATACTGGTAACGAGAGAGAGGTCACTCCTCTCTCAACCAAAAAATCCCTAAGTCGAGTCAAGGCCAATACCAAGCTCTTTGGATCTACGTGTTGCCTATCAGTGGCCTTGGTAACCAGGAAACACAAATATTTCCCTGGTATCTGTGATGCAACAGGGGGCAGCGCTATCATCCCTCCCACACCAGGCCTCTGTTTCCAAAAAAATTCGATGTTGTTATACTCTTTTTTGAAATCAGCCGCTAGTGCTGTTTTGAAGCTTACGTCCGCGGTTATCGCTATAGCGCACAGGCTTTCCGTGAGTTTGAAATCGCTGTCCGTTATGACGATATTGTTTGAATAATGGTTCGGTAGATCAAAATACGATTCAAAAATTTGTCCAAAAGGTGGTTTTTTAGCATTCTCGCCCTCTGTCTCTAGTTCTCCGGTTTCTCTTGCCGATTTCAATCTTTTTATTATCAGATTTTCGGTGTGGGTGAGTCCTACCCCCACTCCCCGGACAAAAATATCCATCGACGTCCCCGTCGATCGCCCAAAGTCTAGGAGATCGAGGTTGGATTGTGGAACACGTAGAGGACCATCTGGGGCGACCCAGTTGGACTCAGTATTGTCATGACTGATGTATTTGATGCCGTCTTTATCGACGTCCTGAATCGTCAGAATCGTCTCTTTTGGATCTGTCGGCAGCTCATGAAGCTATTCGAGCACGCGCAAGTTCGTTAGTTCTTGCTCATGAGTCTGTTCCGCTTCTGGTTCGAACTCCACTTCCGGTTCTGATCGATCGTCGATCCAATCTTGATCCATATCGTTCACCAAGTCGATTTCTTCTAGCATCGCCACTTCGTCCAGTCCCACTAGCGAGTCCATGACGTCACTTACAACTATTCTGTCTACAACGAAACCCTCGCCGTACGGATTGTATTTCTTCTTGTTTTTTCCTCTCTTGCTCTGGCGTGTTTCCATGGTGAGTGGAAAGTCAGGCTGTATTCCTTTGTCAATTTCGATTTGTTCCAGGCAGTCCCAGTCTTCATCGGCATAAGGTAGAGTTCCATCTTCCACCTCTACTCGCTCGGTCAACTCCAGATCCAGTGGTAGGTCGCAATCGTCCACCACCTCATTCCCGTCGTTTTTGTCGCGAGTACCCCTTTCATTCACTTCACAAGCAGGACGCACTATCAAATAGTCTCCCTCTTGCATGTCCGCTGGGATGCACCAGTCCCAGTCCTCTGACGAGGCATTGTGTGGTTTGATACTTTCGTAATGAGCTGCTATTCCAGTGCTCAATCGATAAAAACGACCTCCTTGGTGCACCTCTGTTATCTGAAATGGACCACGCCATTTCTTTAATAATTTCTTTCGGATCGGCTTTCGCATCGGCTGTCCTTTTATCAAACCTCCTTTTTTGTCTAATTTGCGCCTGTTGCGTGTTCCTCCTGCATAAGTCATTGAGGTCCTGCTGTCTTCTAATAACATCCCGCACGTACGTTTGCGGTGCTGTCCTCTTCCCCTCATATTCAGGGTAGAAAAACGTCAACGGGAGCGCTTTTTCATGACCCGTTAGCATCATGTGCGGACTTATTCCCGTGGTGGAATGATCCGTGCTGTTGTAAGCACCCATCACTTGCGGCAAGTGCTTGTCCCAGTCATCCATGTAACGCGAGCAAAAGACTCTCAGCATGGATACCAGTGTGCGGTTCTGCCTCTCGACAAGGCCATTCGTTTGTGGGTGATAAGTGGTCGAGTGGGCCTGCGCTACCTGCGACCTTTTCATTAACTCCTTCGTGAGATCACCCACGAATGCTTTGCCATTGTCCGATTGGAACGTGATGGGGCAGCCATGCCTCGCTATCCACACATTTATCAAATGATCGCATGTTTCTTCCGCCGATGCTGTCATGCAGGGTGCTGCCTCCGCATACTTCGTAAAATGGTCGATCATTACCAGCACCTGATTATAGCCCGTTGCTCTCATGCTGATTTTCTGATGATCAATTTGCACGACTTCGTTGAAACCTGATGACTCTATTGACTGTAGGGGGAACCTTAGTTTCCTGGGATCCTTCGCCTGCTGACATGACAGGCATGCGGCGATCCACTTCTCACAAGCCTTCTTCAATCGCGGCCATTCGAATCGTTTCTCTATCCTGTTATACACTTTGTCCACGCCTTGATGGCCCATCTGATCATGTGAGCGAAAGAGCAATTCGGTCTGGTACAACTGTGGTAAAACTATTGAATTGTATTTATAGAGGACCTTGTCCTCCTCTTTTCGTTTAGAGGCTACAATCCCGTCCTTATTCAGGTACAACAAGTCGTTTCGCTTCAGGTAGAATTGCTTCAAGATCTTGTAGCTGTCTTCTTCCAAGTCTCCCTTGTCAGGTGCTCCATTCTCGATCCATCTCTTCAGACTGCTCGTCATTCTATCATTTCGTTGAGCCCTTAGGAGATCCGACAGCCTGTACCTGGCTTTCAAATACGTCTTTACCACGTTCATTTGCCCACTCATTATCTCCGGAGCATGAGCATCGTCCATCAACTTGACACACCATATCTTTTTCAAAGGCGTCGCTTCCTGCACAGATGGTTCCAGATTGGTACGGACGACCGTACCATGTGGCAACAATCTGGTTGGGCGTTTCGAGACTGCTTTCAGCTCTAGCTCGTCTGCGGCATTATCTACCACAGTGCCCTCTTCATCTGAGGTGTATCTGTCCCTGTCTGGATCCTGATGCGTTTCTCGGTCCAGCCCGCGCTGCTTCCAGTCTACCAATAAGGAGTGGATTGCGATCTCTGACATATCGGAATTGGAAGTTGTTTCAGATGTGTTGTCCCAGGACTGGGGCCTCGAGTCAAGACTCGAGTCGACTGATTCCCCAACATCATATTCCAAGTTGTCTGAGATGTTTCTCGACTCCCCGGACAAAACTCTGTCCATTGGTCGCTTCGAACCCGACTCCCCGGACAAAATTCTGCCCCTAGGTGGTCTCGTCAACCTCTCCCCGGAAAAGTCGTCCTGCACGGGCTCAAAGGTGTCTGACCCCTCAGAAAAGTCGTCCTTGACTGGCTCGAAGGTATCAGACTCCCCGGACATCGTCTCGTCCCCGGACGACCAATCTGGGCTAGGCTCGTATTCTTCTTTTGCATCCGTGAAATGCACTCTCCTCACGAAACTAGATTTCGACTTGATCCTGACTTCCTCAGTGGCTTGGGTCTGATTCAGTGTTCCATATTCAGTGAACGAGGTTCTCAACAAGACCTCTTTCGGCATCGAGCTCACCAGCTGGTTGACTATCGACCTGCAATCCCGTTCAACGCCTCGGCTGCGAATGGACACTGGCCTCTTCTCTGTTCTCTCGGTGACAGTCAACCGCTGCATGGTCTCCATCCACTCACAATCATGCCTATCCATTTCCCTGTCCAACAAGTCGCGGAGCTTTCCCATGACGTCCGGCGCCACGTTCACCGTCCTGTTCAATAGAGCCATGCTGTTTATACCCAGCCTGGTAAGTTCTTGCTGTACCAAATTGGATTGGACTAGCAGATCCAACGGAACAGGCTCGCCTCTGGCTAAAAGCTTTATCTCCGCGGCCGTTTCCACTGGAAGGTCAGGGTGTCCGGGTATAGGATGCCCTGACTTGTCTAACCACCTAGTAAGTGGTAGTTTGTCTTAGGTTTCCTTGTCCAGAAATGAAAACCCGTCTTCGATTTCTGATGGGTTAGCCTGCCTCTCCTCGAGGCGCTCATAAAATTCTGTCTTTTTACTGAGGCTATCTGCGTTCTGGTGCTTGTCACGGGTACGGTGCTCTATGATCATGTGGTATCCATCCAGGCGCACGATCCAACGACCAATATAACTTTGGTCCATCGAATAGGTTTTCAGCCAGGCAAGGGCACGATTATCCACACGTAACTTGAAGGGAGCACTCCCCAAGTAGGCCCTGTATTTTTCCACGAAAGTGATCACCGCAAGCATCTCCGCTTTTGGTGCGCCGTACTTCATTTCAGTATCACTCAGGACTTTACTCCCGTAGGCTATCGGACAAAGAACCGTTCTCCCGTTCCACTCCTGCTCCTGGTGAAGTATGCCCGATATCGCAACCACTGATGCATCCGTGTCCAGCACTAACATCCCCTTCTCTGTTGGCATGCCGAGGACCGGTGCCTCGCAAAGTTCACGTTTGATGTTTTCAAATGGAACTTGTGCCTCATCAGTCCAAGTGAACTTTTTGCCCTTGTTTCTCATCAACCGCTGCATGGGGTATATTTTGTCAGCATACCCCTTGATGAACTCTCGATAATAATTAGCGAATCCCAAAAAAACTCATCAGCTGTGTATCTGTTTTAGGTGCCTTCCAGGTCAGCACCGATTCAACCGCTTCAGGATCCGGTCTCACTCCATGTTTGTCCACCAGGCGGCCCAGATACTTTGTGGAATCTCTGATGATTTCACACTTAGAGGGTTTATATTTCAGACCCGCCTGCTTCATGCAAGAAAACACCTCCTCCAACCTCTCTATGTGGTCTTCTAAGGTTGGTGTTGCAATCACGACATCATCAACATAACACATGATGAGATTCCCGTACTTCTTAGTGACGCTCGTGAGTGCCTGGGCCATCAGTCGCTGGAATGTGGCCGTCGCGTTGCACAATCCGAACGGCATCCTCTTCCACTGGAACAATCCCAGCTCGCACGCAAAGCCTGTTTTCTCTCGATCTTGCTTTCTGAGTGGCACTTGCCAGAACGCGGATCCCAGATCCAACGTCGTGAAGAACTTCGCGTCTCCCAGCTTGGATAGGCTTTCATCGATGCGGGGAATCGGGTATGCGTCCTTTATAGTCACTGCGTTCAGATAACGGAAATCACAACAAAATCTGAGTTGTCCCCCTTTCTTTTTCGCCATGACCACGCCACAGGCCCACGGGAACTTTGACGGCTCGATCATGTCGTACTCCATTAACATCTCGATTTCCTTCCTACACGCTTCTGAGTTGTGAGGGGTCATCCTTCTCGCCCCTTCCCTATGAGGTACCGAGACCTCTTCTATCTCAATCTCGTGTTCTACAAAATTACAGCAACCTATGTCGGCCTTATGTTTCGAAAAAACGTCTGCGTTCCGACTTAGCACCGCTCTGAGCGAATCTAGTTCCTTGTCTGATATTCTACCCTTCAATTTTTCTATCTCAGGTAGGACCGGTTTTTTCGCTGCTAACTCTGTTTCTGTCGGCCTTTCAGGAAAGTTGGAACAACTAGACAGCCCATCACTGTTTCCGACTTCATTGAAAACAATTTCCTAGAAGATTTCAATTCATTTACCCTCTTCATTATACATTCTTGGTTCGCATGCAATAAACATTTAGTTACATCAAACTTTTTCAAGTTCTCCACACTCTGAAAGTCTGTGTTCAGAGGCAAAGCATAACCAAGTTTCTTTCCCCTCTGTATTGTCACTGTTGTTGCTTCTGTGTTCAATAACACACTCACACACAGTCCGCTCTGAGTGAATGAGAAGCTTCTTCCTAAAATAGCTGACCTTCTACTGTTTGGATTTGGTACCAGACACACCTGTCTGTCATTGCTGAGTTCATTCAAGTTCCTCATCCTAAACGTCGCTACTACGGCTTGGTTTGGTTTTAATCTAACTTTTCGATTCAGAAAAATTGGCACCTTGGCCTGGTTAATTAAGATCTTATTAGGGGGTCTCTTTTCATACTTTCTCTCAGGATCCTTGATCCTAATCAACCCGTCATTGAGATCGATCGTGACATCAAAGTTGCGCACGAAATCCCTTCCTAAGATGATTCGTCCAAATTCTCCACTACTAGGAAGCTCATCCAAAGATGTCTTCCTCCGAGCTGTAGTGAAATGATCGGGGTTCGTCCAGTCACATAGATCGCTCCCTGATTGGCAGCTGCCAACCTTATGTTTGTCGGTATGAGATCCGACCTTTCGAAACCCATGTCGGTCCAAGTTTTGACTGGCATGACACTAAGCACTACTCCCGTGTCTAGCAGTCCCTTTACTGAAAGTTGTCTGCCTTGCACGTCCAGCACGTGTGCGGCCAGATCGGCCTCGCAACCTATGTGCACCGCATCTTGTTTGAGCATCGCGTTGTGTCCGATTCGTCTAACCTTCAGCTCCTCTTGACCTATGTATAGCCGGCCAATCTGATCGTTCGCATCAGTTATGTGAGCTTTTGTGTAGATATTGATGCCATCCACATTCATTAGAATCGGGTAAGGGCCATGGACATCGATATAATGTCTATCCACTTTCATCAGCCTCGGATCTCCTGTTGTGAGCAGCGCTCGCACTGCCCTGGAGTCCAGTTTGGGATCTTTCTCCTTCAGGTAGTCGGCATATATGTCCAGATGGACTAGTGTAACCTCGGATGGTTCACTCAAGTTCTTGACCACCTGGTGCCCTGCGACTGAGATTATGGACATTATTTTCGTCCCCTCCTTCGTCATGCCGAAAGTTCTCCCAGATATAACGTTCAGTTTTAGTCCCTATTTCCTGGGTTCCTCTTTGTCTTCTACTTTCGTCGTTTTACCCAGAATATTAAAATTTTCCCGAAGATCTGTGCTCTCCAGCTCCGACCTTACCCATTACTCCACTTCTTTCGTGGCTAGGTCCTGTGTGACATTCTGCAGCACTGTCCTTGCCGCCAGGCCGTAATCCACCTTGAGTGGGCTAGACGACTCTGCCTCCAGGTTCGAGGCTACCACCTCGTCAGGCAGTGTCCTTACCTTCTTTGTCGTAAAGGGGCTCGGTGTCGTCTCCTTTCTCCGAGACTCAGCCTCGTTCATCAGACGTGCTCGACTGGCCTTGCAACCCGAAAGCGCCTCTTCGTGGCGGGGATGTTTCGCGTCCGCCACTGCATGCCAAAATTGAGTACAATCCGACTTGAAGTGTCCCTCCAAATTACAGAAGAAACACCTCGGACCATATTTCATGATGAGCCCTCTGACGTACTCTCCGTGATCCTCGTCGGTCGCGTCGGCGTCCTCGAGAAAGTAGCCTATCGCCTTCATGTTCTGTTTGTATGCAGAACACGCGGAAACGTGATGGTCCATCGAACCATAATTCGCACACGTACTCCTGTTATCCATGTCATCGCGAGGTTTGTACCAACTGGAATTCGCACCAGTGTTTGTCCCGCTATAGTTACCATAACTGCTGTAACGGTTTTGCGCCCTCGGCTTTATGAGTAAATACTCGCGTGACTTCATGCGCAAATCATCGGGCGTGGGTACCTGGTCAAGTGACAGGGTGAAGTGTGTGGCCAACATCGTCTTCAATTCCTCACTCTTTACTCCGTCCATGAACTTCGAAGCAATCGCCAAGTTCCGCTCGGATATTCTCTCATCGGGATTGCTTCTCCTCCTAAGCAATTCAAGGTCGTCCAAAAATTTATCTATGGATTCGTCATCTCTTTGACGCCTCTTTTCGAATTTCACCATAGCCTGGTGCCCTTGTACTCCAGAGCCGAAACGATTCAGCAGGATGTCGAATATCTTGCGAGCGCTGTCTCTATCATTGGCTCTTTTCGCCATTACGCAATTTAGTGCCGTACCCTCCAGGTTGCTCGTTAGCGCGCTGCACTCTTGTTTCTTGGAGAGACTCTCTTCCTCAAAGTGTAACTTCATCACCTCTATCCAAGTATCAATGCAGCCGTCGGACTCGTCTTTGTATGACTTCGGCTTTTTCAGTGTCCTTCTTGACCTTTCTCCTCTCTCGGTTGACTTCGAGAGTTTGGTGATGAATGTTTCTATAGATCTGTTCAGAGGCTCAAACATCGAAGCATACATCGTCGTGTCCTGTGAGACTGTAGTCAGATCTGGCACTAAACTGACTTGTGGCACAGTTGGCAACCTCGTCTCCGGGGTAGCATCTGCCTCCGGTGGGACTGGATTCGTCCAGCCAGGCCTCGACGTGGCTGCCCTTGGCCGCTCCTTGTTTCTAGGTTCGTAGTTCGTTCTCGAGCTTTGCTGGGCTCTGGCATTGCTGCCCGTACCATCTCCATTATTCGAATGGCGTGAGCGCTCCCATTGGTTGGAACGCTCCTGCCAATTGCTCCCATTCAGGATCGCGTCAAGCTTCCGCATCATTAAGTCAGACTTGGCATCTAACCTTTTCTCCAGGCTAGTCATCGTGTGGGCGTAGGTACTATCATGATCGTTCAACAATCGCTCGATCTCTTTCGTCATCCTAGCCTCTCTTTCCTGTGACTCCTTGTTTGCCTGTGCCAGGCTGTCTTCCAGGCATTGATCGGTGTTGCGAATCAATTGAGCCTGATCAACCCTCGCCTGCGACTTCGCGTGCGTTATTTCATCTCTCAGATTCTCTCGACCCTGGTGAGCTCTCTCGTCAACCTGATCTATTCTCTTAGTCATGTCCCGTCTCAGTTCATCCAGACCATTCATTACGCCAGCGAACATGTCACTTATGTCGCCAGTGGCCCCAAATGACGGGGTTAGTCCCAAAGAAGATGAGGTCAACTGCGGCTGCAGCCTGGTACTTGATGACGCACCGCCTTTTTGCTTGCTCATCACGTCATCAATCTGTCGAACGTTGATGACGCTCCCATCGTTATCCCATCTGACATGGGCCTGGTCGGCGAGGCGGACGACGCCTTCCTGCTCATGTCGTTCCTTGGGCAACGGTGTGAAGTACACATCCGGATGGGTTATCTCCGGGTAGTCATAACTGGAAGATAAACCTTCAGTTCGTAGTGACGCCATGCGCTCATCGTACAAAGACTTCCAACTCTTCTTGGCCTTCGAACCCGGTTGTTCTTCACTCGGGCTTATACTCGACATCATCGCGTTGTTACTCTTCTTGGCCAGAGATGAGTGGGTATTAGCCGAATGTGAATATTCTCTCATCTACCTATGACTCTTGGTCTCCGATTTGGACATTCCCTTGAATAACACTTCCTCTCGCGGCTCGACCTCGGAACGCTCCGAGGTCTCCTCCGTCCTCTCAACTTCCTCCTGCTCGAGGTCCTCGCTCGGCTCAAAGTCGGGTCGAATGAGCGTCTGTTCTCCCTAGTCAAAGGGGTCCACAAGCGTTTCGCTCGCGGTTCCGGCCTCGGCGCTCCGCCCTTGATCGCCATCGAGGTTTTTCTCGCTCCTTAGTTTCATTTCGCTCACTGAAAGATCGATTCGGTTTCGGCAAATACGTCGGAGGCGCTGCTAAACGAGGATTGACTACGCCTAGTTTTAAATTTTCATGTGCTGCCCTTGCTCAGCCTTAGTAGTCGATCCTAACGAGTCCCTGCGCTGCATGCTTTGTGACAAAAAACAATATTTGTATATTTTAATGGCGATGCACACGTACCGCAAACAAGTTCAAGTTAAATTACTTAACGCTGCCTCTTCGATCTCGTAAGTATCAAGAGTGTCTCTTAGGTTTCTCAATAACAATCTTAGTGACTCAGCTAGAGTTACGCACACAGGGCCTGCTCAGTATTTATATAAGGCTAACTCAACCCTGTTGTATAGTATAACAGTATCACAAAATTTTCACAAGATATAATCAACACACAAAACACAATGGATAATCAGATAAGAATATCCTACAGGTGACAGCGACCTTTCGTCAGTATCAATTTATTGCCACACAATTTATCAAGTCACTGCTCTGTTAAAGTCAAACAATCTTTGATAAAAAACAGTGATGATTCAGAAACATATCAATAAAACTTAGTCTTAAAGAAAAAGACTTCCCTCAATCGGAACGATCCGAAAGAACAAAGCCCAGGACACAGTCTTCTCAAGTGGGTGTGTATTTGCCTAATACACCCACCGAGGTCTTTTTTTAGGTGCCCTGCGATTGCCCGAGCTGTCCTACTAAGTAGCTCAAGGCAACCACACAACCAAAATCACAATAAAAAAAAAATTTTTTTTTTGTTCGGGTACTTCTGATACACCCGATCTAGAATCCAAAGTTGATCACGAATTTCCGGGTCAAAATGAGCTCCTATGATCCTAATAAGCACGCGCAATGTCCTAATATGATCTTTATTAAATGGATATTTCCCGTCTCCCAAATTGCCACAGAAGGTTTCCTCAAGTTTCTAACAATGAGGGTTGCTAAGATGTTTAAGTCACTCCGGTTGGTTACTTTGGAGGGTTGTTAAGACACTTAGCCTACCTCGGAGGGTTACTTCCGAGGGTACCTTAATCACCCAAGTTACCTCGGAGGGTCCCCCTAAATTTACTAAGGAGGGTCAATAAGATGCTTAATATGCTCCGGAGGGTTACTTCGGAGGGTACCTCCAAAATTTTCAAATTTCTGAACCTCACTTAGAAGGGCCTTCAATTAACTTCAGGAAGCGTCAAAACAAGCTAAATTCTCTATGGGGGGCTGTCTTAACTTCTTTGGATGATCTCGTGGAAGTTTTCCACTAAGGAGGGTTGCTAAGGGGTTTAGCTGACTCCGGAGGGTTACTTCGGAGGGTTCCCCAAGAATCAAGAAAAAAGGTTATGTTACCGCGATAAAGTCTCCAAAAGCGGTCCACCTGACTTAAAACCAGGTTGGCTGACACGGTCAACCTTCCCAGTTGGATAAAAAGGTGTTTTGATAAAATTTTCTGCCGCTCGGAGGGTTACCTGTAATTTGGACCCTCCGAACCAACAAATTCTAAAAAAATTTTCTTTTCCGAGATTATCAACCCAAAAACGGTTGCGGTCCGGAAAAGTGGTCTAAAACGTCGACTTATGGTACCAAAATTATCCCGATCGGTTGGCTAGTCTTTGAGAAATTGCCAAAAACGTGTTTGTCCAAATGGCCTTTTTTCACCACCTATATAGGTTCTGAGAGACTTTTTCCGCAATTCCTATTGAAAGATAATTGAAACGAGCGTAGTAGCCCTGTACGGCACTGGAATTATGCAAAAAACCGGACCAAAATTGGTTTGGAGACAAAAATTTGGCCAATAACTATCAAATTTGGACCCTCCGATTCCTTCCTTTTCCAATCCTTAAGTCATTAGCTCTATCTACGGAGCTAATCGGAGGGTTACTCAAGAATTTTTCTGGCAGCCGAGCACGTTATGCTAGCACGCTCCTAACACAAAAATTTTATTACTCTAACACTAAAAACTCAAAAACTCGATCCCCAAAACAGATTGACAAATTTCAGAAAATTATCAAAAATTTGATCGAAAAATTTTGGTTTTTTCCAACTTTTACTGAGTCTTTTCTCACGCGGTTTCTCTAGTTAGGGGGATCGAACTACGTAGCTACTCCCTATATAAAAGCTTTTTGCTGTTCGGAAAAGCTCGTATGTCCAAAAATTTGGGGGTCTACAGTTTGGTCGAAAATCGATAATTTTCGACAAAATTTGGGTGTTTCTTGGGTCTAATTAGGAGATAATTATTATGTAATAATGTTAATAACCTACTAGCAGTCGTTAATGACTAGTAATATACCCTCATTTGCACCAAAATACCCGAACTAAGACCCTTAACTCGGAAATTTGTAATCGATGGAGGGTAAAATCGGACCGCGCCAATCGTGCCCCCCACCACTTAAGTTTTAATGAAATAGTACCCGAACGATACTAAAATTGTTTCAACGATACCCAACAGTCGTTGTGGGTGCTGTCCCTATGTCTCTGTTGAGTGTGGAACACGTCGGTCAGCTTGCCACTCTACCCTCCGGTCACCGGCAAAATCACCATTAACGTGCTTAAATACTCAAATTACACTCAAGGGAGGGTATCCAACCCTTCACCAAAACACACAATCTTTCTATCAGAAATGATATAGATCAATCTGAAACAACAACAAATAGGAAGGTCATATCACATCTCGTCCGGAAATAACATATAAACTGTCACTTTATGTTTTTTATTGTTTTTGGTCTTTTTTGGATTTTTTACTGTTTTTTGTACTTTTTTGTTTTCAAATAAATTTGTTTTTGGCTTTTTCTTGGTTATATACGCTTTTTGTTTGGTTTTACGCTTTCTCTTTAATTGTTTTTGGTCCTGGGACCTCGGGACAAGCGGGCTCTAGATTTCCCACCTAACCCTCCGGCCCCCGGAATTTTCGGTGTTAACTAAGTTAAAAAGCTAAATAGTACTAGACGGAGGGTACGCACCTTCCCCCCAGTACAATAACGGTCATTAAGGCCTCTAACTCGGGCATACACCGGAGCGGAGGGTTCGTCGCTGAAACGCTTGCTGATCATGATGGTCTTATGCCTTTGACAGGCCCACCCAGGAGCGCCATAAAAACGTCTAAGTAACATTCACCCAAATACTACACAGCGACGGAGCGTAGAAAAAGTACCTATTAACGACTGGCAGGCGTCAATCACTTTAATCCTACTCGTTTTTCACCGTCTCGACCTTGCCAGTTGATTTTCTGGTCTGTTTAGGGCTAAGTAAAAAGTTACTATTTTTAGGCCATCAGTCAAACGACTTTTGATCAGCTTTCGTTTACATGCGAACACAACCACATAGCTGAGTCTCGGATCCTCAGACTACGTGATTGCCATTAAAAACACGGCTCGAACAACCTATTTTAACATGTTTTTGTGTGACAGTTCTATATTAAATCCATTGGAGATGGATTGACCCTTTCCTCTTTCTAGCTACTCATATTCTAAAATATCAAATTATACCGGTGTTAATTCAGACTTCTACGACATCCAAGTAGCTACAAAGTTAGTTTTATATAGTCTCTTCACATAAAACAGTCTCTGGGGGACCAAGCCTCCGCTCACGTAATCTTCCTGTGATAACGTTCTTATCTCTTCCAATTTGTGGCACGGGAGGGTTCCGTGGAATATTCCTTCCCCACTGAAGCTTACTTCTCCACTAATATCCACTGCTAAGAGTCTTATCGTGTGTTGTTGCCACGATAAAAGGCTTCGTATTTTTCGTCTCTTGTGCGACCGTTTTCCATTTGTCGTTGTTCTGTTTTTTCGTCGTTTTTCGTCAAAATGGCCGTCTTTTTCTATTTCTCAGAAATATTCACTTTTCAATCGAAATTTTAAAAATAAAAATTCTAGAATATTCCTATCCTCCTTCGCAATACCTTTTCGTTCCTAAGGCCTTTATTCGTTTTATTTCGTGTCGCCGGAAGGTTGCGCTGTGCCATCTGGCAGAATGGCACATTTGTTTGTAATTTTTTCGCAGACTAATTTTCCGATTAAATTTTTAACTCTTATTTTTTTAAAACTCGATTTTACTTTCAAAGAAGCGTTGAATGAAGTTTTAAAGACTAGTTCTCTAGTTTTTCACTTTTTGATACTTTGGTTGCCAGCAAAGCGATGAATCAAACTTCCAGAAAAAAAATTCTTGGAGTAAAAATAAAATTTTACAAAATGAGTGATTTTTTTTCAAATCTTTCGCTTGTATTACGCTCGCTTTAATCGCTCGGAACTGATTTGCTTGTCAACACTATTGAACATAGCCCACTGGCAGTTGGGAAAGAGAGATAAACGCAAAGAAATATAAAAAAAGATGATCTTGTTTTTTGAAAGAGCCTTCAAGTTATGAATTTCGTAGAAAAAAATAGACGGCTTTAAAGGTTTTTGAGTTTCTGGAATTAGTTATGATTGAACTTTTTTGATAAAACTAACCCAATTGAGAAAACTGGATGATAGGTAAAACTTTTATTTTGCTTGAAAATCTGATACTATTTTGCATTTTCGAAATTAGAAGTCAGTCGCGTTTCCCATTTTTGCTGCTCGATAGTGGATTTTGCCTTCTTTGTAAAAAAATAAACGAGGTCGGCAGTCTTCTGGGGGCAGATATTAGCAATCTCATTTGATAGGCTCAAAACGCAAAACTCTTTCGTTCTTATTAAGCTCCTGATATCCAAAGGGATTAACAAAAATTTTGAACAATATCACTGCTCCAGAAATCTTGCTAGCTTTCACAAATTTTTAGCTGTGCGCAGGTTACCAGAGTTGGACCAGTTGCTTCAAACTCCTTAACTTACAGGAAAGTGGTCAGATTTTTTATCAACTGTTTATAAATCATGTTTTTATGTGATCAAATCATGAGCATTGTAATACAACAGAGACATTTGGCAAAAAAATCAGTAGTTCAGCAATTTAGATTAATTATACTAGTGGCAGGAGCTTTGTTGGAACTCTGAATGTTTTAATTGCAATGTGTTGGAACTCATGACTTATTCTCTAGGGCAAAAGCATCAGTAGTTCAGCAACTGAGATTAATTATACTAGTGGCATGAGCTTTGTTGGAACTCTGAATTTTTTGATTGCAATGTGTTGGAACGAACTCATGACTCATTATCTAGGGCAAAAGCATCAGTAGTTCAGCAACTGAGATTATTTATACTAGTGACAGGAGCATTGTTGGAACTCTGAACGTTTTTATTGCAAGGTGTTGGAACTCATGACTCATTATCTAGGGCAAAAGCATCAGTAGTTCAGCAACTGAGATTAATTATACTAGTGGCAGGAGCTTTGTTGGAAATCTGAATGTTTTGATTGCAATGTGTTGGAACTCATGACTCATTCTCTAGGGCAAAAGCATCAGTAGTTGAGCAACTGAGATTAATTATACTAGTGACAGGATTATTGTTGGAACTCTGAACGTTTTTATTGCAATGTGTTGGAACTCATGACTCATTCTCTAGGGCAAAAGCATCAGTAGTTCAGCAACTGAGATTAATTATACTAGTGACAGGAGCATTGTTGGAATTCTGAACGTTTTATTGCAATGTGTTGGAACTCATGACTCATATTCTAGGGCACAAGCATCAGTAGTTCAGCAACTGAGATTAATTATACTAGTGGCATGAGCTTTGTTGGAACTCTGAATTTTTTGATTGCAATGTGTTGGAACGAACTCATGACTCGTTCTCTAGGGCAAAAGCATCAGTAGTTCAGCAACTGAGATTAATTATACCAGTGACAGGAGCATTGTTGGAACTCTGAATGTTTTCATTGCAACGTGTTGGAACTCATGACTCGTTCTCTAGGGCAAAAGCATCAGTAGTTCAGCAACTGAGATTAATTATACTAGTGACATGAGCATTGTTGGAATTTCGAAAGTTTTTTTTTGCAATGTGTTGGAACTCATGACTCATATTCTAGGGCACAAGCATCAGTAGTTCAGCAACTGAGATTAATAATACTAGTGGCAGGAGCATTGTTGGAACTCTGAATGTTCTGATTGCAATGTGTTGGAACTCATGACTCATTCTCCAGGGCAAAAGCATCAGTAGTTCAGCAACTGAGATTAATTATACTAGTGGCAGGAGCATTGTTGGAACTCTGAATGTTTTGATTGCAATGTGTTGGAACTCATGACTGATTTTCTAGGGCAAAAGCATCAGTAGTTCAGCAACTGAGATTAATTATACTAGTGGCAGGAGCTTTGTTGGAACTCTGAATGTTTTGATTGCAATGTGTTGGAACTCATGACTCGTTCTCTAGGGCAAAAGCATCAGTAGTTCAGCAACTCAGATTAATTATACTAGTGACAGGAGCATTGTTGGAATTCTGAATGTTTTTATTGCAATGTGTTGGAACTCATGACTCATATTCTAGGGCACAAGCATCAGTAGTTCAGCAACTGAGATTAATTATACTAGTGGCAAGAGCTTTGTTGGAACTCTGAATGTTCTGATTGCAAAGTGTTGGAACTCATGACTCATTCTCTAAGGCAAAAGCATTAGTAGTTCAGCAACTGAGATTAATTATACTAGTGGCAGGAGCATTGTTGGAACTCTGAATGTTTTGATTGCAATGTGTTGGAACTCATGACTGATTTTCTAGGGCAAAAGCATCAGTAGTTCAGCAACTGAGATTATTTATACTAGTGACAGGAGCCTTGTTGGAACACTGAATGTTTTTATTGCGATGTGTTGGAACTCATGACTCGTTCTCTAGGGCAAAAGCATCAGTAGTTCAGCAACTGAGATTAAATATACTAGTGACAGGAGCATTGTTGGAACTCTGAATGTTTTTATTTCGATGTGTTGGAACTCATGACTCGTTCTCTAGGGCAAAAGCATCAGTAGTTCAGCAACTGAGATTAAATATACTAGTGACAGGAACATTGTTGGAACTCTGAATGTTCTGATTGCAAAGTGTTGGAACTCATGACTCATTCTCTAAGGCAAAAGCATCAGTAGTTCAGCAACTGAGATTAATTATACTAGTGGCAGGAGCATTGTTGGAACTCTGAATGTTTTGATTGCAATGTGTTGGAACTCATGACTGATTTTCTAGGGCAAAAGCATCAGTAGTTCAGCAACTGAGATTATTTATACTAGTGACAGGAGCCTTGTTGGAACACTGAATGTTTTTATTGCGATGTGTTGGAACTCATGACTACTCGTTCTCGACTTTTCGACTTTTCAATGAACGGATTGAGCGTCTTTTCGAAAAAAAACTAACATTTTTTAAATTCTTTTTATCATGTGAGCTCTCTTTTTAAGTAAAAGCAACCAATAGGAGCTCGCCTGTGGCTTCTCTCTCCTGTAGTCCCTGTAGACACACTTGGGCACGGAGGCTTCGTTCTTCAACACTTTGCTCTCCTCCTGATAACACGTCTTCAAAACTGTCAGAATGCCTGAAGTTGTCTTCGCTAAACAGAGTCGAAGGCTCCTCAGTGGCAGAGTTAACACTTCACACGGCCTTAATATGGAACGCGAGTTTCAAATATTGGTTTAAAAACGACATTTTTGGAGTTAGACTCAATCACTTCTCTAAAACAATAGAACTAAATAGGTAAACATGACCATTTTTCCTGTTATGCGACTCATAATTATTAATTTGTTCAATCAGCTTTGATTGAGTATCACAATTTTTGAGCTTTCGGTTTTTCTGGATTACCAAATTTGGAAAATATGATACGATTTCGGATGCCATAATACTGGCAGCATAGAAAAATCGATTTTTGGACAAAAAATGAGCAGTGTTAAAAATTATACAGTCAAGATTTTTGAATCAAAACTAATTGAAATATCGATAATGCTAAATGGCAATCGAAAAAGTCCATTTCGCCTGTCATTATCGATATTTCAAGTAGTATCACTTGAGTAAAAATGTCAATGGCTTTTTTTGCCTTCAAATTAGAGTTGTTGTTTGTGTGTGGAGTATGATGAGAAAAATATACGTCATGGTCGACGACAGTTTTCCTTAAAAAACTATTAACATACAAAAACAATTTAAAAAATCAGATTTATTTACAAAATTTGTTTGTAATTTTTTTGCAGATTAGTTTTCCGATTAAATTTTTCACTCTTATTTTTTTTAAACTCGATTTTATTTTCAAAGAAGCGTTGAATGTAGTTTTAAAGACTAGTTCTCTAATTTTTCCTTTTTGATACTTTGGTTGCCAGCAAAGCGATGAATCAAACTTCCAGAAAAAAATTTCTTGGAGTAAAAATAAAATTTTACAAAATGAGTGATTTTTTTTCAAATCTTTCGCTTGTATTACGCTCGCTTTAATCGCTCGGAACTGATTTGCTTGTCAAAACTAATGAACATAGCCCACTGGCAGTTGCGAAAGAGAGATAAACGCAATGAAATTTAAAAAAAGATGATATTGTTTTTTGAAAGAGCCTTCAAGTCATGAATTTCGTAGAAAAAAATAGATGGCTTTAAAGGTTTTTGAGTTTCTGGAATTAGTTATGATTGAACTTTTTTGATAAAACTAACCCAATTGAGAAAACTGGATGATAGGTAAAACTTTTATTTGGCTTGAAAATCTGATACTATTTTGCATTTTCGAAATTAGAAGTCAGTCGCGTTTCCCATTTTTGCTGCTCGATAGTGGATTTTGCCTTCTTTGTAAAAAAATAAATGAGGTCGGCAATCTTCTGGGGGCAGATATTAGCAATCTCATTTGATAGACTCAAAACGCAAAACTCTTTCGTTCTTATTAAGCTCCTGATATCCAAAGGGTTTAACAAAAAATTTGAACAATATCACTGCTCCAGAAATCTTGCTAGCTTTCACAGATTTTTAGCTGTGCGCAGGTTACCAGAGTTGAACCAGTTGCTTCCAACTCCCTAACTTACAGGAAAGTGGTCAGATTTTTTATCAACTGTTTATAAATCATGTTTTTATGTGATCAAATCATGAGCATTGTAATACAACAGAGACATTTGGCAAAAAAATCAGTAGTTCAGCAATTTAGATTAATTATACTAGTGGCAGGAGCTTTGTTGGAACTCTGAATGTTTTAATTGCAATGTGTTGGAACTCATGACTTATTCTCTAGGGCAAAAGCATCAGTAGTTCAGCAACTGAGATTAATTATACTAGTGGCAGGAGATTTGTTGGAACTCTGAATGTTTTGATTGCAATGTGTTGGAACTCATGACTCGGTCTCTAGGGCAAAAGCATCAGTAGTTCAGCAACTGAGATTAATTATACTAGTGGCAGGAGATTTGTTGGAACTCTGAATGTTTTGATTGCAATGTGTTGGAACTCATGACTCGGTCTCTAGGGCAAAAGCATCAGTAGTTCAGCAACTGAGATTAATTATACTAGTGACAGGAGCATTGTTGGAACACTGAACGTTTTTATTGCAAGGTGTTGGAACTCATGACTCATTCTCTAGGGCAAAAGCATCAGTAGTTCAGCAACTGAGATTATTTATACTAGTGACAGGAGCATTGTTGGAACTCTGAATGTTTTCATTGCAACGTGTTGGAACTCATGACTCGTTCTCTAGGGCAAAAGCATCAGTAGTTCAGCAACTGAGATTAATTATACTAGTGACAGGAGCATTGTTGGAATTCTGAGTGTTTTTATTGCAATGTGTTGGAACTCATGACTCATATTCTAGGGCACAAGCAAGCATCAGTAGTTCAGCAACTGAGATTATTTATACTAGTGGCAAGAGCTTTGTTGGAACTCTGAATGTTCTGATTGCAATGTGTTGGAACTCATGACTCATTCTCTAGGGCAAAAGCATCAGTAGTTCAGCAACTGAGATTAATTATACTAGTGGCAGGAGCATTGTTGGAACTCTGAATGTTTTGATTGCAATGTATTGGAACTCATGCTTGATTTTCTAGGGCAAAAGCATCAGTAGTTCAGCAACTGAGATTAATTATACTAGTGACAGGAGCATTGTTGGAACTCTGAATGTTTTTATTGCGATGTGTTGGAACTCATGACTATTCGTTCTCTAGGGCAAAAGCATCAGTAGTTCAGCAACTGAGATTATATATACTAGTGACAGGAGCATTGTTGGAACTCTGAATGTTTTTATTTCGATGTGTTGGAACTCATGACTCATTCTCTAGGGCAAAAGCATCAGTAGTTCAGCAACTGAGATTAATTATAGTAGTGGCAGGAGCTTTGTTGGAACTCTGAATGTTTTAATTGCAATGTGTTGGAACTCATGACTCGTTCTCTAGGGCAAAAGCATCAGTTCAGCAACTGAGATTAATTATACTAGTGACAAGAGCATTGTTGGAACTCTGAACATTTTTATTGCAATGTGTTGGAACTCATGACTCATTCTCTAGGGCAAAAGCATCAGTAGTTCAGCAACTGAGATTAGTTATACTAGTGACAGGAGCATTGTTGGAACTCTGAATGTTTTCATTGCAACGTGTTGGAACTCATGACTTATTCTCTAGGGCAAAAGCATCATTAGTTCAGCAACTGAGATTAATTATACTAGTGGCAGGAGCTTTGTTGGAACTCTGAATGTTTTGATTGCAATGTGTTGGAACTCATGACTCGTTCTCTAGGGCAAAAGCATCAGTAGTTCAGCAACTGAGATTAATTATACTAGTGACAGGAGCATTGTTGGAACTCTGAACGTTTTTATTGCAATGTGTTGGAACTCATGACTCATTCTCTAGGGCAAAAGCATCAGTAGTTCAGCAACTGAGATTAGTTATACTAGTGACAGGAGCATTGTTGGAACTCTGAATGTTTTCATTGCAACGTGTTGGAACTCATGACTTATTCTCTAGGGCAAAAGCATCATTAGTTCAGCAACTGAGATTAATTATACTAGTGGCAGGAGCTTTGTTGGAACTCTGAATGTTTTGATTGCAATGTGTTGGAACTCATGACTCGTTCTCTAGGGCAAAAGCATCAGTAGTTCAGCAACTGAGATTAATTATACTAGTGACAGGAGCATTGTTGGAACTCTGAACGTTTTTATTGCAATGTGTTGGAACTCATGACTCATTCTCTAGGGCAAAAGCATCAGTAGTTCAGCAACTGAGATTAATTATACTAGTGACAGGTGCATTGTTGGAACTTTGAATGTTTTCATTGCAACGTGTTGGAACTCATGACTCGTTCTCTAGGGCAAAAGCATCAGTAGTTCAGCAACTGAGATTAATTATACTAGTTACAGGAGCATTGTTGGAATTCTGAATGTTTTTATTGCAATGTGTTGGAACTCATGACTCATATTCTAGGGCACAATCATCAGTAGTTCAGCAACTGAGATTAATTATACTTGTGGCAAGAGCTTTGTTGGAACTCTGAATGTTCTGATTGCAATGTGTTGGAACTCATGACTCATTCTCTAGGGCAAAAGCATCAGTAGTTCAGCAACTGATATTAATTATACTAGTGGCAGGAGCATTGTTGGAACTCTGAATGTTTTCATTGCAACGTGTTGGAACTCATGCTTGATTTTCTAGGGCAAAAGCATCAGTAGTTCAGCAACTGAGATTAATTATAATAGTGGCAGGAGCATTGTTGGAACTCTGAATGTTTTGAATGCAATGTGTTGAAACTCATGACTCATTCTCTAGGGCAAAATCATCAGTAGTTCAGCAACTGAGATTAATTATACTAGTGACAGAAGCATTGTTGGAACTCTGAATGTTTTTATTGCGATGTGTTGGAACTCATGACTACTCGTTCTCTAGGGCAAAAGCATCAGTAGTTCAGCAAATGAGATCAAATATACTAGTGACAGGAGCATTGTTGGAACTCTGAATGTTTTTATTGCGATGTGTTGGAACTCATGACTCATTCTCTAGGGCAAAAGCATCAGTAGTTCAGCAACTGAGATTAATTATAGTAGTGTCAGGAGCATTGTTAGAACTCTGAATGTTTTGATTGCAGTGCGTTGGAACTCATGATACATTCTCTAGGGCAAAAGCATCAGTAGTTCAGCAACTGAGATTAATTATACTAATGGCAGGAGCTTTGTCGGAACTCTGAATGTTTTGATCGCAATGTGTTGGAGCTCATGACTCAGTTTCTAGGGCAAAAGAATCTTTGCATAAGTAGTATTGCTCTTTAACACTAACCATCCAAAAACATCCAACAAACATTCAGCATTTAGGTTTCTTTGAGAAAAAACTAGTTTGCTATTTCATTTTGAAATTTTAATTGTACAAATAACTCAATAAAAACAACATAGCCAACAGACACTTGGAAAAAAAATCGTTGAACGCAAATAAACAGAAAAAAACTGAGTTTTTTGAAAAAAGTCTCAACTTTCAAACTTCAAAAAAGATGCCCTTAAACCTCTTTGAATTTCTAGAGCAATTTATTATTGGCACATTTGAAAAAAAATTAACCCAATTTCAGACAACTGGATAAAAATTTTATTTCAATGGCAAATTGCAAAATTAAAATCTACTTTCGAAACTAGAATTTGATCACGTTTTTCCTGACTTTTACACTTTTGCTGTTCGATAGTGGAGTTTGCCTTCCTTTTAACAAAGAGAAAGAATGGAACTTAAAAAAAAACAATTTTTGGATCAAAAAATCAAAAAGTACTTTGGAATCTGAACAAATTTCAAGACTTTTCTTAAAGAAAAAACGAAGAAAAAAAATCATCGCGACCTATGTAAAAGTCTAAACTACGTTTAATGACTCTGAAAAAATGTTTGTGCTTTTATAGTAGAAATTTTGTGCTTAAATGGCAAAAATTGTGTTATTTAATTCCAGAGTGTTTGGAAAAAGGCTTATCATAAAGTATCATTGCATGGAAAAATGCGTAGAATGATAGTTTCATACATGTTTTCTTCGAAAATGTACAGAAATTGCATGACCGGCACTTGTTGCCTTTTATGAAATTGTATGATAAGACTTCTGTCAACCGTGGCAACTCTCAGGAATGGAAATAAAATCAAGCTTCTGCAACCTCTCCGTTCCTCCTTTTGTGCTGTGGCATTGTCGTCGTCGTCATCTGAAGAGTCAATGGGTGCACTCACCAATTCAGCCGTCACAGAATCCATTGCCTAAAAGCAGAAATTCTAACAAAACATTTTAAACCATTTTACAACTGCGGGTGATTCGGTTACATCAGAGGATTCGGACATTAAAGTTTTTCAAAATCTCAAAGCAGTTGTAGCCATTATTCGAAAATATTCTAATTTATATTTTAATATTTCATTGAAAAGTAGTTTATTGAGTGTGGGCCTGAAAAAAAGATGTAAAACATATCTCGGTCGCCGAGATACTTTTTCCTTCTGATTTTTTTTCTAATAAGAAATTGTGTTGCGAAGAGCTGGATGGGCATCATAGTTCTCTCTTGTGCTCATTATAGATCAGTTAAGAAGATCGTTTTTCCTCGAGGTATGGGACCAAAATAAGAGCTGTTCTGCTTTTATTGGCGATCAGATGCTGTGCCTCTGAGTAAAAGCGACCGACAATATTAGTTTGGCTACTTTTCGACTTTTCAATGAACGGATTGAGCGTCTTTTCGAAAAAAAACTAATATTTTTTAAATTCTTTTTATCATGTGAGCTCTCTTTTTAAGTAAAAGCAACCAATAGGAGCTCGCCTGTGGCTTCTCTCTCCTGTAGTCCCTGTAGACACACTTGGGCACGGAGGCGTCGTTCTTCAACACTTTGCTCTCCTCCTGATAACACGTCTTCACCACTGTCAGAATGCCTGAAGTTGTCTTCGCTAAACACAGTCGAAGGCTCCTCAGTGGCAGAGTTAACGCTTCACACGGCCTTAATATGGAACGCGAGTTACAAATTTTGGTTTAAAAACGACATTTTTGGAGTTAGACTCAATCACTTCTCTAAAACAATAGAACTAAATAGGTAAGCTTGACCATTTTTCCTGTTATGCGACTCATAATTATTAAATTGTTCAATCAGCTTTGATTGAGTATCACAATTTTTGAGCTTTCGGTTTTTCTGGATTACCAAATTTGGAAAATATGATATGATTTCGGATGCCATAATACTGGCAGCATAGAAGTAACAGGCAGCCTAATTGACAGACAGGTCAGAAAAATGTCCATCTACGTTTTGGCGAGTAATTTCAGCAAAAAAGCCTTTCTCTCCCCGGTCAAATTGAATTTTGTTTTTGATATAGCAAACCCTAAAAAAATAATAGTTTGAATAATTGTTCCAACCATTGAAAATGAACAAAAACTTTTGTCTTTAATCTTTTTTTCTCATTTTTTTCACGCAAAATCCGTTATCAAAATTTGAGCAAAGAAAGCGAAAAAAGTCTCAAAATAGTCCAAATCTTATAATTCAAATTCCGGCAAGCCGTAAAATTCCTTTTGACTTCTGTAAGAAAAGTTTTTCAATGCCTTGCTTAGAATACTTTTTTGAAAATCTCAAAACTTATTCTATGTTTACTTCTAGTTATCGTTGGAATTATTTTTCGATATCGTCTTTTGAGGAAAACTCGAGATGAAGTACACCTACTAATTTACAATTACTATTGAATACGCCTAACTAGTAGGTTTTCGTTGAGATTCTCTCATCTCATCCTATCACGCATAAAAAGAATATATTTTGAAAACAATTCGATTCTTTTTTGTTTCATGGTTTTTCTCATGGTTGCACATCAACTCGTTTTTCTTATTGTTCTGACAATTGAAATCGGGTGTGTTTTAGTTTTTTTTCTCTTTTTTTACACGGAAAATTATGTATACTAAATATTCATCGGAATGTGTCAAGTGATATACCATATCAAAGCCTTTTTAGTCGTGATTTGAACGATATTAACAAAATTTTGCAAAAATTGTCTCGGTGTTAAAAAAAACTGGTTAAAACTTTATGAGGTTAATTTAATTTCGAACAAATAAAGCGAGCGAGCAGGCTTACAATAGCTTTTCCAAATTAAAGTCCTTAAACTTAGTTTTGCCAGAGTGAAATTAGTTTTAGCATTGTTTATCACCTTTTCGGTAATCCAAAATTCAAAATTTTTCTGCAAAAAATTTTGAAAAAAAAAATTTTGAAAAATTTTTGATGTTTCAGTATAGTTTTTGACTCTACAAAAACTGTTGTCCAATTCGCCTTTGTCGATTGATTATCGAATTTCGATAATTTTTTGTTGCATTGGGACCTTTTTGTCACACAAAGCAGAAAAAGCCACACTATTTTGATTTTCTTTGTATTTTCAAGACAATAGTCGGAACATTCTGTGCTACTTGCGCAGTAACCGGCTATCCATGTAAAGATTTGAAAAACGTGGTTTTCAAAAAGTTCTAGAAAAAACATTATAGAATCACGCTTCATGTTTTTCTTCCAGCCACTCAGAGCTGAGTACTATAAATTCTGTCTGCTGACTGAAAACGGTGGCGTCACTTATGATGGATGGACCGAACGACAGAAATTTATTATCAGTTATTTTCAGCCAATTAGAACTGAGTACTCAAAAATGTACAGGAAATTTTAATAACATGAAAGCATACAAAGCCAAGCCATCAAGATTGATATTGACCAATCAAAATTTAAGGGGACTTTCGGTCGAATTATTGAATATTAAATCTTCTAATATGGTGAAATCGAATGACATTTGAAAGAACCGAAATTTTTTTTAAAAAAAAATAAACTAAAAAATGTATCGTAAACTTGCACAAACTGTATTGCAGATATTTATTGTGAACCAGGGGCAGATTTAGTGGAGGGAGTGGGGAGGGAGGGGATTCGACCGACTCACTAACCCAAAAATCCCCCTTTTAAAATTATTTCATGACTTCCATATTCGGTGAACCACCCTAAAATCTGAAAATATTTGTCGCTGATATATACTAAATTTGCGCTCAATTTTTTGGTCAAAAAATTCCAAAAAGTGCACAAAATGGGGTTTTTGAGGTGTTCTACTAGCGCTCGGAAAATCAAAATGGTCAAACTAGAAAAAAAAAAGCCCACAAAATTTTTGAAAACTGTTTTAAAATGAAAGTGCCCACGTGAGCAATTTAACATTATACAAACAAAATGAACAATCACCCCACAGCCTCAAAAGACAAGTTTCAGCAGTAAAACCAGCATGCAAAATGCTAAAATTTGATTGGCTGTCGCAGAAAAAAAATCATCCATTTGAACAGCTTACGAGGCCACGCTGTGCATTTTGTGAATTGTAAACATATTCCTAAACAGGCAAAAATCAGATTGGTCGCAGACTCCGCAACATTGCTATTTTTCTGTATTCTTCTCTGCTGTTTTGGATTCCACGGACAAATAGCTAAAACACTGCATTGCTCAAAAATGCTCCAAAAACAGACAATTTTGCGGAATCCGCAACAAAATGTGTGGAATCCGGATTAAGTTTGTGGAATCCATGAACAAATAATAATATATTTAATTAGTAAACTTAAGCTGTCGCGGAATCCGCAAATTGTAAGCGGATTTCGCAACTTTTAAGTGGAATCCGCAAATTGTAAGCGGAATCCCCATGGATTTGCGGAAGGTACTTACTTTTGCGGAAACCGGATCAACTACCTTTATTCGTTCGTTGCGTAATCCGCAACAAAATCAATGTGCCGATAAAATTTACGTTACAGGTATTTGTACGCGGAATTCATTTACATTTTGGAATATGCTTAAAGACTTGTCTCTGGAATCCAGGAACATACAGACTCAAAATTGTGCGCCTATCCAGTGCACAGTTTGGCCTCGTAAAGCAGGTCTCCTCCGCCCACCCAAAACACCAAAACCAAATTTGGGTCGTATTACGGTAAAAAAAATCATGAACTCTTTTGTTAAAAATAAAAAATGTGGTGAATATTTTTACGGTGATCCTGCACGTGAAGTAGCATCTTGAGGTGGTCGATGAGGAGAGAGAGGGATCTGTAGTTCATCATGGCCTTCTCAGCCAGACTCGTCTTCTCAACCCACCTGGCATGCAAATTACAATCATATAACCATTACGAAGCAAGAATAAGTTCGGTCCATTTCAAATAGGCTTAGCAGTTGAATCCAAACCACAAAAAAAATTACTGACATAAATTTCACAATGGAGCCTTCGTGTCGTTTTGACATGGCATTAGCGCTTGCAGCCACAAAGATTTTACTTTCTGCACAGTTCGCATCTACCTAGCTATTTAGAAACAAGTTCTGGGGAAAAATGTGTAATCAGGCTAAGCATTTTCAAAAACCTTTTGTTGTTGATAGTTTTCAGATAAAACCAACCCAAACTGGGAAAAGTGGATGAAAAAGCAAAATTTTTACTTCGCTGGAAAAGTTAAAATTTTGAAAAAATGAAAGATTCAATTTCAAAACTAAAAGTCTTAAAAGTCTTTAGTTTTTTCACGCGCCGTTTTTGCCGTAATTCGAGAGCGCAGATTGCCTTTTGAACTCGAACATAATTCAAGAGCCTATCGCGAAAAAGCCAAAAAAATCTTAGATAAATTTTGGCATTTTTCCTGAAAACAAACCGCAAACCTGAAAAATGGCTTCATCTCAATTCAATCCATGACATATAAAAAGAAAAATATACTTAAAGATTTTACTTTGAAAGCAGGAATAAGGTCAACCTCTGGGTTTTGAGCCCCTGGCGACACAAAGGGTCCCGCTTTGTACTCTTTTCAGATCTCCAATATTGGCTCACAGACCTTAAAAAAATTTTAAAGGCGCCTTGAGCGCCAATATATACTAACTTTGAGAAGGAAGCGCGCGCCAAAAAAACACAACAATCATTTGGTCAAAACTTTCAAAAAGTGCCAAAAAACTCCTTTTTCGGCACGTTTTTTCAAAACTTCGCCTGCGGCGCAGAAACTTTTATCAAATTAGGGTCTTTTTGATTTGTGAGACTTCGGAAAATCATTTTGTTCGACCTAAAAAATGGTCGATAAAAATTAAATTTTTTTTTTTGAAAAACCTAGATTATCCCTGCTTAATTGCCAAACAAATTGCCCAGAATAAACTCGAATTCTACTAGTTGATGATTGATGAATAGATTTTCTCCCACTACAAATTGTTCTTTTTTGTTCAAAAGACGTTACTCATGTACTAAACATAAAAACAGTATTTAGAAGTCAATTAGTAAGCTGAATCTTTTCTGAAAGTTTTTAGAAATAAATTGGCAAAGGCATGACGAGGCCAAACAACTAGCTAGGTTTGCTTGTTGCGGAATTCGCGACAAAACAAAAGTGCCGAAAAAAAAGTTTTGCATTACAGTCCGCATCTTAGAAAAGTGAAAAGAAATTAATTATAATGAGTTTTTGTGGTCTAAAATAAAATCAATATAATCGATTACCATGTTGCACTCAGACAACAAAATAGAAAAATTAGTCAATTATAATCCATTGTTTATATTAAACTTAAATTTAATTTTATTTTTATTCCATTTAAAATCAAATGAATAGAATTTTTTCTTCTTTTTTTTGCAATTTTCAAATGAGTAATGCGGAAAAATTGCAAAGCGAGTTAACGGCCTAATTGATAAACAATTTTTTAACCTATATTTTCTCAAGTTACAAAATGATTCCGTTAATCTCCCCTCGCACCTAAACCACCCACACCCGCCCCTGACCTGAACCACTGGTGTGAGAGTGGGAAGGGGTGATTAAATCCAAGTAAATTAAACAATAAATAACAAATTTTAGTTTAAAACGTATAAAACACTTTATGTGCATTGAAACTCGCACCTCAATAAAGTCGAAAAAAAAAATCGTTTGTAATGGAGTTTCTTTGTCTCTATCTATAAAAGTGAAAAATAAACGGTTATAATTGATTTGCAATGGATGTTAATACTTTATTGAATATTAGAAAAATAATCCACTTTTAAATGATAATAATCAATTAATTTTCATTTTTATAGACACTCACATTAAAACTTAAATTAGATCGATTTTATCCATGGGACTCCAGTGCGGGAAGAGGTAATTGCACGCGGAATCCACGAAATGTTGTAAGTGGAATCCATTTAAATTCGGGGAAATATTTAGAGACTTTTCTCTGGATTCCAGTGACCAGCAGACACCAAATTGTGCGCCTATCCAGTGCACACTTTAGTCTTGTAATGGGGCTTGCTGACTTAGAAATTTTGTAAAATTTCTTTGGTGATATTTATGAGTAATTCAAACTTGGTGTTTTTCTTTCATTGATATCCACTACAACGCCCCTTTTGTCCACAATATTTCTTCCGTTTTGGAAGGAAGAGAGGAATAATCACCTGCTCAGGATTTTGAAGCCAAGCTGAGTGCTCATTTGGTGCTTTTTATGACACCCTTTTTTGGCCAACCAACCTACAAACTTTCCAAAAACTCTTGCGGTGCCACCTCACGACTTCTGATGATATTTTTTTTGTCTTTTATCAATAAAACTTTTTTGAGACAAAAATCTCCGATCGGTTCTTGAGCAAACCGACAGCCGGCAATTTTGATTTTGAGTTTTGTTTTGTCTACTTAGTGTGAAATCATTGAGTTGATTACAAGATCAAAAAGCCAGGCTGTTTTTGTGCCCCCGCTCTTCCCTAAAGGAGTCAGAAGGATCTATGACGAAGAAAATGGTTTATGTCCTTCCCGATTTTGACTACCTCAAAGAACGCTCGTAGCGAAACATATTGAAGTTCTATTTATGTGACTTGCCTTGCAAAAAATCATAATTCAGGGTCCTCCTTTGTACTATTTTGAGATATCCGGTTTTGGCTGACTGACCTTAAAATCGTCACGTTGCCTTTGGTGCCAATATATACTAACTTTGAGTGAAAAGAATCCGCCCCTCCCCCTACTCGAGGAATTCCTAGATACGCCGCTGCTATGAGTTTCATTAATTGTTTAGAAATAGCTTTTTTCCTTCAAATAATCCCATCTACAGAAACCTCGGCTCTTTTTCCTTATCCTCCCCGCTTTTACATAAGCATCAATTTCATCGAGTAACGAGGGGTTTGAGAAGGTTGAGTAAAATCCGCGTCGCAGTCCCATATTCATGATCCAGACTTTGTGGGTCGCGCAGTATCCAAAATTAGACCCATATTGCATAGTCGCGCCCAGAGTTTGAGTCTGGAAAGTCTGAATATGAGTCTTGCAGTGGGTCGCGATAGTGTGAACTTACCAAAAAAAACTTTGGTAGCGAAAGGCTAAACATACCAAAATTTGGTGGTGAAAGACTGGACATGGGTCGCGAAAGTCTGGACACACATTTTCCAGACATTCGCGTCTGTATGTCCAGACTTTTGCGACCAAGTTATGGTATGCCCAGGCTTTCACGACCAAATTTCGGTATTTCCAGACTTTCGCGACCCATGTCCAGAGTTTTGCGAGCAAAATTTGGAAATTCCAGACTTTCGCGAAACATGTCCGGACATTCCAGACTCAAACTTTCGGCGTGACTATGCATTTTGAGCCTGGATCTGGATACGGCGCAATCCACAGCGCGAGTTATGTCTAAAAATTACAGACTCAAAATCTCGGCGCAACAATAGGTTTTGGGTCTGGATCCGGATACGGAGCGATCCACGGCGCGAGTTTATGTTTAGACTTTCAAACTCTCGGCGCGACTCTGCATTTTGGGTCTAGATCCGGATGCGGCAGAGCCTTGTGAAAAGACGGTTTGGATGTATGAATTAAATGTCTTGTTAATAAGCAAACCGTAGTTCAGAAAGTAAGTCGGAGACAATAAGATAGCTGTCATCCGAAGGTGACAGACAAACTCCGAAGGTTAAATACCGGTTAGCGCCAGACAGATAATTGAAATAGATAACACGACTAGAATTGAAACATGAACTAAATTTAGATACTATGACATTTCCCTCCTTGTAATAAATAATACTCAAATCCAATATCCAATGTTAACCGTAAACAATAGGGTTAATAACAAGTTTTCAAATCAAGTTTTTCAAATCAACTACAGTTCTTTTAAACACAAACTTTTGAGTTTTTGCTGGTACACAGCATGCCCTCTCCCTGGACCTTTCCATTTTAGCAAAGTTTTATAGATTGTTTTGAGCTCCATTTTATTCCTCATCTTTTCACTCTTTTTCTTCGATAGCTCCGGCTTTGTCCGTTTTTCTAATGTTGTCAATCATGTTGACCCCCCATCTTGGTCACTGCGGTCCGCTTCCTGCCCGAACGTCTCGAGCTTGTTTCATCCAACGAGCTGGCCGAATCTTGGCTAGAATAGGAAACAAGTCGTTGTTTCCGGCCCCGTTTCTTTCCCCCGGTTACTAATATCTGCTTTGGTTCGCGCTCCGTTTCTTGTGATTCGATTCCTTCGGTAATTGTTTTTTGTGGTTCGGCTCCTTCGATATTTGTTCTCCCCCAGTCATTTCCGATTCCTGTTTCACCTGCCAACGTGTCTCCTTGTTCCGTCTCCTTATTACTGGGACGAACCCCGAAGGCCTCTGGTTGAACTGGATCCCGTCCCCCACTAGATGTTCCCTGTCCATCTTCTCCACCGTTTTCTCGCCCTCTTGTTGGTTTCGCCACTAGGATGGTTGTTTTCAGTGGTAACTGGTCCTCCGATTCTGAGTCGGAATTTTCTGCGGATTCCAGAATTTGGAATTTTGCTCCCTTTCCCATGATGTTTTGCTGACTTTCTTTAGTGCCTCTTGAGCTGCCTGGTTGGTTTTGTCTCAATTTTAGCTTCCTTTTCAGATCCCACGGCGTTGGTGGTGTAGGTAATGGTCCTCCCGGCACCCGCTTTTTCGGAACTTTGGCCTTTCTGAGCGCTACTCCTGATTTCCTAAGCACCGCACCGTTACCCATTTTAATAATATGTTCAGTTTGATCAACTATTTTGGACTTTAATGGTCTATACCTATTCATATTTCGCTCCCCGGTCCTCTGCATTACCACTGCCGGTGGTACCTCCACAGGGTCGTTTGGTGCCCGTGCAATCCCAGGTTCATCATCTTGATTTGCTGCCTGTTCCTCGGCCAACCTTAGTGGTCCCCGTCTATTTTTCCGGTCATACTCAGTATCCGATCGGATTCCCCAGTTAGTGTCCATCGGCTTCGGCATTGTTTGAGCTATCGGGTCTCGTTCATCTAAACAGTCATATTTCGATCGTATTACATTTTCCCAATTTAGATTCCGTAACGTAGGTTTTTTAGTCAAGTTCCTGAGGACAGTATTAGCTTACCGGCCGTGGTGCGCTTCCAACGGTGTTATATTGAGGGATGCGTTTTTCACAAATCTTAGGGCTCCGAGGGCTCTTTCAACCATTCGATCCAAGGGTTCCGGTTTATCCTCCCGCGCATACGTCAGCACTGAATTTTTAATGCTACCAATCGTGCGCTCAACACATCCTGTTGCTCTATGGTCATTCACTGGCGAAATGAGGACTTCAATTCCTTGTTCATGACAGAATGTTTTAACTTCCTTAGACATAAAGTTTATTCCCTGGTCAACTCTGATTTGGCGCGGAACTCCATGAGCGATTATGTAGGCTTTTAAAAATTTTATAATTTTATCCGAACGGTTCGAATTACAGACCATAGCTGATGGCCATCGAGAGAACCGGTCCACCGCCACCAAAACATACTTTTTAGATTCCTTCAAGTAGTTAATGGGTCCCCAAAAATCCAATTGGACTGATTCATTCGGCTCTTTTGGTTCAGGTATTTTCCCTATATCGTCCTTCGAACACATGTTTTTCAAGTTCTTACCCGCTAATGTGCATTCCGGACAATTCCCAGCGATAGTTGCGAGACTACGAAACATGTAAGGGTACCAGATGTCCTTAGCGGCGTCGATCATGCTGGATTTCCCGTGGTGATAATAGTGGAGTCTATTGACCACCGCCGTCTGCAAAGTATTAGGGATCACTAGCCTCTCGTCCATCCACAGGCATCCGTGTCTTACGTGGAAGTCTTGAGTATACTGTGCGAAGTACTTACTCATTGCTGCAATTTTCGAGTGTAACTGGGGGTCTTTAGATTTAATTAACTCGATAATAGCTTGTAACTGTGGATCGGACTGGTATTGCGATTCTATAAATCGAAGATTAAATAATTCGGGAAGAGCGGATTGTTTGCTGACTACTTTACAATTTCTTGGTATAATAGACATGACTTTATTTTCCGGATTGACCGGTGGATAACTCTCACCAGGGTAAACCGACGGAATAGAAATAATGGTGTTGGTTTTAGTGCTCCGGACTTCTGTTGTAACCGCCTGTATATTTACATCAATCTCCTCTATATCATCACTACTGCTAATGCTAGGGTGTCGTTCCAATAATTTCTTGAGTTTTCTTTCCATGATTAAATTGCTTGAATTGTTAATGTTTATTGGCGAGTTTAAAGATTTTGAGTAACCAAAGTTAGCTTCAATAATAGTCCCAACTGAATTTTTGCTAAACTCAATTGACCTGCCGGGAATGCAATTCGTCGCTCTGTGATTGGTCCAATTTCCGTCGCATGATCGCTCGCCCTCTACCGGTCGCTTTCTATTCGATATATTACAAATGCGTCTATTATTAGTTACCGATGGAGACTCGAGTTTATTTCTAAATCCGAGGGCGGATCTAATTCTACTAATTTTCGCGACTGTAAACATACTATCGTAGGTGCTAATCGGTTGAGGATTTAAACACGGGTGCCTTGAAAGATAATCAGCGAGTCCTATTTTTGCTCCGGGTTTATGTTCTACTTGAAAATCGAACGGTATAAGACGATCTAACCATCTTGTCAATCTGCTGAACATTGTTTTGTTCTTTTTGTTGTTCCCATTTAGCAATGACACTAGTGCCTTATGGTCCGTAACTATTAAAAATTTTCTTCCCAGCACATAATTTCGGAAGTATTCCGCGCCCCACACAACTGCTAACATCTCCAATTCATTCGTTGAGTAATTTTTTTCCGCTGCGTTCAAATACCGGGATGCGAATGATATTGGCCGCCAACCGTCGGAATTTAGTTGCTCAAGGACCGCTCCGAGCCCATTATGACTAGCGTCACACACAATTCTTGTGTCTCTGTGTATATCAAAGTGCCGAAGTTCCACTATATTAGCCACTTGCTTTTTCAGGTTCTCGAATGATATTTGACATTCATCGCTCCAGACAAAATCGTTTTTCCGGCTTAATAATGGGCGTAATGACGCTGATGATTCCGCGAGCGCCGGAAGATATTTGTGCAAACTGTGAATGGAGCCCATGAACGATTTAAGTTGTGACACCGTTTTTGGTGCTTTCAGCGATTCGATCGGATCTGTTTTCCGGACGAGTGGCGTCACTCCTGTACGGGTTATTTTGTGTCCCAACCATTCACATTCTTTCCGCGCAAATTGGCATTTAATGAGCTTAAGTGCCATGTGTTCGCGATCCAGCTTCCGCAAAATTTTTTCAACTGTCGAGATATGCTCGATCTCCGTGCCTTTGGTGACCACCAAGATGTCATCAATAAAAGCATGTGCCTGCGGAAATTCCGCAAGAATCGTGTCCATTACTCGTTGAAACTCAGCTGGCATGGTAGTAAGACCGTAGAACCCCGTACGAAAGCGGTACGTGCCCGTTGATTTTCCTCCCACCAGCGAAAAATTGCATTGAACGCTCGTTTCCGAGCTAAGTGGTAATTGGCCGTACGCGTACGTAAGATCCATAGTAGAAAAATATATGTCCCCTGATTTCCGTTCGCTAATCGTTTGTCCTACCGTATCCATAAGCTCCTCTATATTCGGCATTTGGTATTTATTTTTGTGGACTTGCTTGTTTAACTCCCTTGATTCTAGCGCTAATTTTACTGATCCGTCCTTTTTCACTGTTATTACAATCGGGGAAACAAAGTATTTATCCGAACATTCCTTTAGCTTTTCGATGTGTCCTTGCCGTAAAAGTTTATCAATTTCTTTATCAACCTTTTCTTGCAACGTGATGGGCACTCTACGTCCTTTTTGTTGAATTGGCGTTAACGTTTCGAAAAAATCCGCGTGTACCTTATAATTCTTAATTTTTCCGACTCTGTTAAAAAGATTTTCAAACTGCTTACTGAAGTAGATCTGCCAGTTGTCTAGTGAGTCCTCCACATCCGTCTCCTCGACTGTGCCTTGATCGCTCTGTACCGACATCACATTTCCCTCCGGTGCCTTCTGCACGATCTGTAGCCCAAGATTTGGCATTAGGTCTTGACCAATAATTGATGGTCTGCTTCCTCCAATCACTCTGATATTTGCGTTGGTCACCCATCCGTTTGTTTCTAATAGTACGTCCATCGTTCCTAGTAGTCGTAATGGGTTGTTTCCGTAATCCCTGAACTCCTCATCCTCCGGTGCCGGTGCCTTCACCTTGACGCCTGCGGTGCCCAATGTCCGTTTCAATTCCCCAATGGTGAATATCGAAATCGGTGATCCACTGTCTATCCACACGTTTGTTTGCTTTCCGTTTACCTTAATTGGTAGTCGAGAGCCGGCCACTTTTAGATCTGTTTCCTTCCGATATTTAATGGCCATAACAACGTAATCCCCTGAGCTATCCGAATCCCACGATCGTTGTTTCTTGACCGGTTGTTTCTTGACCGGCGTATTAACCCAGCCGACGGAGTTCTCGTGCTGGGAATATGTATCCTCCGCGTCGTCTACTTCAGTAGTTTCCATATCTTCCTGATTTTGAATCAGTCCCACTGCCGGTCTTCCCCGATTATTTCGCTTTCCCCTGCAAGTCTTCTCGTAATGTCCCGTCTTCCTGCAGAAGTTACACGTAGCATTTTTCGCTGGACACGTTGTGATGTGCTCCGGAGTAAAATTGGGTTGGTCACAGTTATAGCATCTTCTGGAACCACCCCCTCTCATGTCTGCTCTCCCCCTAAACGATCCGCGGCCCCGCTGTCTGTTGTTTCTGTAACCACCTCGGATGGCCCCCACTGGTTCCGTCTTGATTTGGAACGCACCAGCTCCGCCGGCATTTCCACTAGTTCCTCCCCCGGTTATCGATCCGTATGACTTAGCATATTTGAATCCACGTTCATATGAAAGTGCAATACGATACACCTCCTCTGGTGTCTTCGTCGAGCGGCATAGCTCATTTTGGGCCTCCCTATTGTTCATATTTACGATGAACACATCCCGCAAGATCCTGGTCTCCAATGCTCCAAAATTACATCGAGCGGCTAGCCCACTCAACACTGAGTGGAACTGTTCCAGCGATTCTCCTATTTGTTGCTTCCGTGCCAATAGTTGGAATGTTTCGTAGGTTTCGTTTCGTTCCTTCCGAAATTCGGTTTCGATAGTATCCAAAACTCGAGAATACCTTGTTGCAGCTAGATCCAGGTGTGGTTTTCTTTTATGTAGCTCATCCTGTCCTTTTTCTCCCAGGCACAAATACAAATTTGAGATAAGCGTTTGCTCCGACGCCAGGCGATTTTTCCCATCGACTTCCTCTGGTAGATCTACAATTTGCGCTGCTGTTAACGTACTGGCATAATAGAAGTTCCGTGGATTTATGCTATGTTTGGCCACCATCCCCCATATAAAACGATTGAACCAGAACTCCCATAGCATTGGTGGTTCTGCGAGCGTCGAGGGCCAAAACGATGTAATTCCCAGTGGGTTCTTCCCCCCACTTTGGCCTGTTGGCTGCGCCATGTGAAAAGACGGTTTGGATGTATGAATTAAATGTCTTGTTAATAAGCAAACCGTAGTTCAGAAAGTAAGTCGGAGACAATAAGATAGCTGTCATCCGAAGGTGACAGACAAACTCCGAAGGTTAAATACCGGTTAGCGCCAGACAGATAATTGAAATAGATAACACGACTAGAATTGAAACATGAACTAAATTTAGATACTATGACAGCCTAATTAGCTGGCATGCCATTTCTGATAAAAATTGGACAATGTGAACAAAAAAATTGCTTATACATACTGAGAGTGAGGGGTAGGTAGGAGAGAGAGGTAAAAAAGATGATCAATAGGTAAGTTTTTACTCCGTTGGGAATTCAAAAAACGAAATTCTTCCTCCAAAAGAAATTGACTGACTTTTAAAAAATTCACAAGTGAAACTACGAAAACTCAAAACTGAACGTGAACAATTTTATGAACTTATCCTGAAAAAAACAACGAAAAAATCATTGCGATCTTTCTAGTGAAAATTTGCGCTCTTAAAGTTAACAATAACAAGACACTGAGACAAAATAATGGAGAGAAAATGTTTCGGGAAATTTTTTTGTGTCTGTACGTTCCTGGATTCCAGAGACAAGTCTTTAAATATGTTCCAAAATATAAGTGGACTCCACTAACAAATTTCAGTGGATTCCGCATACAAATATCTGTGACGTAAATCTTGTCGGCACATTTGCCTTGTTGCGGTTTATTATAGCTTGTTGTACTGGATTCGGCAACTGTAAGTGGATTCCGCAAAATGTAAGTAGAATCCGCAAAATGTAAGTGGAATCCGCAGGTGAAAACAAAATGCGGGTTCCACTTACAACTTGCGGATTCCACAACAGCTCAATGTAACTATACACATGTATTATTATTTTTTTGTGGATTTCATAGACTGTTTTCGATTCCGCAAATACAGTTGCGGATTCCGCAAATTCGCCTGTTTTTGGAGCAATTTCGAGCGGTATTATGTTATAGGTGTTTGTTTGTGGAATCCAAAACAGCAACGAAGATCAAAGAAAAGTAGAAATGTTGCGGATTCCGCGGCAAATCTGATTTTGGCCTTTTGTGGAATCCGTTAACAATGCGCAGAATGCACCGTTTGGCCTCGTAACGTGGGGAAATAATGTGTTCGAAGTAGCATAGTGACCCCATCTTCATCTGTGCCGTGTGCCAGATGAGACAGACTCCCTCGAGAGCAGACACTGAGATGGCGAGATTGGACACCGACTCATTGGAAGAGTGGCTCTGAGCCTCCAGCACTGCCGCTATGTGGGTCAGCACTGTCGCCACACCTAGGCCAATCACGCTATTATATCGAGCAACTTACAAAGCCTTTTAGGAAAACTATCAAACTATTAGGATCTTGACCCTACATTCTATAATAAAACTACAATATAACGCGCTTTGAGACATTTCTATCACGTCCATGTTTATATCAAGTCCATCCATTACGGGGTTGACGAGAATGGGAAATCATACGTCTCACGTCGGTTTGAATTTTTATAAAAATATCTTTGTATTTTCAAGCTAAAATAACAGACTTTCTCTAAATAACAGACATACGAATGAGCATTTTTTAATTATTTTTGCAACTTTCGAAGAAAGTGACGAATTATTTGTGCTCGGGGTGTTTTTGCTCCACACAATTTTTTTCGATTTTTAACTGCTATTTATGACGAGATGTTTTTTATCATTCGAAAGGTTTTGTTGTCTTGAGCTCAAATTTGAAAAGATACTTCGCCTGTGATTATTTTCCAACAGTGTTAAAGCAAAAGTAGCCCACAGCTTCTTTAATGTTTGATGTTAATTCCTTAGTTGTTTTATGCTAGTTTGATCACAAAAAAACTAATTTAAGCGCTTTTCAAAAAATTTGTATGTGTGATGTATGATCATCATTTTCCGTACAAATTATTGGCGGATGCATATGGTCGCGGCTTATCTTCTATCTTGGGCAGACCGGGTTTGCTTATCAAGACCTTATTGAACACATGAAAATACTGAGAGGCGAGACTGAACTTCGCACCATTTGCTAAACTTACTCTACAAGACAAAATTGAAAAAGGAACTAGAAAAACAAAAACTTTAAAAAGAACAAAAGAACATTCATGATTAACATTTTTAACGTTTTTTTTCTAGGAGGTTCTTGTGGGGTTGATTTTGAGCGTTTGGAAAATAGAGCCATCGGCCTTATTTTTAGGAAACAAAATATTAGTTAGAATAAATGACCAAATTAAAGCCGACTGCCAATATGCTGAAAATCATCACTGCCCGCGAGTTGCACTGCCCAGGCAGTGTCCACGAGTGTTAATGAATGTAAGGTGGTATACCCATCTGGGAAACGAAACCGATAGAGTTCAAGTCGACAACTCTGAAGCAGAAAACTTGCGATAGAACACAAACATAGCTAAAAAAACTAGAAGTTAGAAAATTAAATGAAAGCCGGTCCGACGACAAAAAAAAGAATTTTGATAGTACCGAGAATTGGTAGATCTACGATCATTCTCATGTATCAGTCTGTAATAAAAACACTTTTTTTCAAGAGTCACTTCTTTATTATTAAACTCAATGAGCTTAAAGCCAATTTGAAGAACTCAATTGTGAAGCATCTTAGGGTGGGTATTCTTTCCTAGGGAATGTTATAAAACAATAATTTTATGTTTTGTTATACCATCTTATGAACTTTCCATTTTAAAAACGATTGCTTTTACCTTCGTTCTGCACTCGAAACTATTTCGCACACAAATTGAGTTTCTCAAAAGTCTGAGTCACAGTTTCAATCAGTAATGTTGAGGTCAGACCGTCTCAAGTCAGACAGAATAATTGAATCGTAGTCAAAAGTGATTAAACTCAGACAAGGTCAACTAGTGATCTCAAACTAATTAATTAGTCAGCAATTAACCAACTGGTACTTTTTTGATGCTTAGTTTGTCATGTCGTTTATATTCACTTCTTTCAATTCATTCTTCAACAATCACTACCTCTTCTCAATCCTCTGTTGAAACCTCGTATTCTATCTCAGTCTCTAACCCCAGCTCTTAATCCTAGTTGCTCTAACTCTGAATCTTAACAGGTTATGGGCCCAGATTTCTAATTTTTTTCTTGTATTGTTTTTCTGTCAGAGTTTTTAAGTTTTAGCTAGCAGTCTTAAGCAACGATGGACTTGAAACTGGCGGCTTTTAGTGGAAAGTCTGAAGATTTTCCTGCTTGGTCGACGAAGTTTGTGGCGCTGATGCACATCAAGGGGCCTGTTCAGAACAGTGATGGGCAATGATGATCTGCCAGAGGCTGAGCCTACTCTCCCGGAGAGTCCGCATGCTGATCAGCAGGCAGCCTACGATAACAAGATGCAGGAGTGAGCAGTGTTGATCCAGCAGAGGAAAAACAATCGAAACACTATGTAGTCCCACCTTGCTCTGGTTCTCAACGACACCATTTTAATGTTCACAAAGAATGACTGCGTGGGAAAATATGGCTATGGCAATGGGACGAAGGCTTGGAAGCTGCTTCAAGAGAAGTTTTGCAGTGTAGAGAGGCTGACGGTGGTCAGTCTAGTAGGTCAGCTTGTGAAGTTGCGCCTAGGATCAGAGGAGGATCTGGACGACTACTTCGTTCGCAGTCAAGAGCTGATGACGCTGTTGAGCGAAGCTGGAGAAACAATCACGGACACACTGTTCAATGATTTGGTGATCAATGGGCTGCCTGACAGCTATGGGCATTTTTGGTGCAAGAGAGCTTTCAACCAGCCAAGGCGTTTCCAGAGCTGAGAATGAGGCTGAGGAACTACAATGACTCGAGGAAGGCTCAATGTTGGCAGAGGACTGGACAATTGTCATATAGCCATGCAAGCTGTGAGCAAGAAGAAAGGAGTGTCAAGTAGTGGCTGCTATGTGTACGGTCAGAGGGGTCATATGGCGAGGAAATGTAAATCTAAAAGTGACAGCGGACAATCCAGTGCTCGAGGCAGTTGGGCGAACAAAGCAAGTGGGCCAGGAGCAAAAAATCAAGGGTGCTTCAAGTGTGGACAACCTGGACATTTTGCAAGGAAGAGCCAGCAGGGGAGGACAGTGTTCTTCAGTTGTTGTGCTGCAAATTCAATGAAGGGAGACGACCTCATTGTGGATACAGGATGCACTGATCATTTGGTGCAAGAGAGGGCTGACTTTTCTAGCTTTGAGAGCTGGAATTAAGGGAAAACTGTGGAGAACCCCAACGGCACGCTGTCAAGGGTTGAGGGCAAAGAATTAGTGGAAGTATAGATCAAGGACTGCCATGATGCTGTGAGGAGCTACACTTTTCACAATGTGCTGTTTGTGCCAAGCTACAGTGTGAACTTGATGAATGTGAGCTCAGCTGTCGCTAGAGGCTCAAGCTTCAGTTTCGCCGCGGATGCGTCACATCTTTTGGCACTAGATGGGGGACAGCTACCTGTGACGCAGCGCCGCAAGCTTTTCTTCCTTGAGTGCAAGTTCAAGAGAAACCCGATGACTCTAGTGACGAAAACAAGGAGGGATACCAGTGATGCAATGTTGTGGCACCGACGACTGGGGCACCTCAACCAGCAGGATATTTCATCGCTTGTCAATGTGGGCGAGCTAAAGTTCTGCGAAGTGTGTACAGCTTCTAAGATGCATGAAGTAACAGTGCCTAAGAAGACTGACAGCAGAGCATTGGCAGTGGGGCAACGGGTCTTCAGTGACATTCAGGCTGGCTGTGGTCAAGTATCTGGTGAAGAAGAGTGATGCTCTACTGAAGTTCCAGGAGTTTGTGGCTGAGCATGGTGAACCGAAGAGCCTGCAAACTGACAATGGAAGTGAGTATTCGTCAAATGCATTTGTAGAATACAAGAGATTTTGTAGAGAAATCCAGGTGAAGCAAGATTTCACTGGGCCAATACTCCCCAACAGACTGGTGTAGCAGAGCGCTACAACAGCGTGATCACCGAGATGATTCGATGTCTACTGGCCGAAGCAAAGCTACCGGAGATGTTCTGTGTGCGAGCAATGTCGACAGTTGTGAGGGTTCGCAACTTGTGTCCCACATGCAGCAACGAGAAGCGCCTTTCGCCGACAGAGATCCACTATGGGAAACCATAAAAAGTGAGAAATTTGCCTGTGTTCGATTGCCTGGCGTACTATCTGGATCGAAGCAACAAACGGAAACTGGATCGAAAGGGCAAGAAAAGCAAGCTCATCAGCTACGACAAGGAGAGCAAAGCCTACCTGCTGATGGATCTAGAGACAAGACGAGTGGTGCGAGCAAGAAACGTGACATTCAATTAGATTGTCATTCCATATGACTTCATGGTTGACAGTGAGCCATTACAAACCCTGAAGCTATCAATCGAGGGGAGCATTGATATTGAGCAACCAAGCACAAAGAAAACCAGCGAAGCACGAATTGCGCCAACTGCAGGTGATACTACAGATTCAGTGGGGGATACTGAGGAAAATCAGGTCAAGGAGGAAGCAGTAGGTTCACATTCTACTGATCATCCAGTGCATAGGTCTGTTAGGACAAGAAAACCACCCATTCGATAGGGACTGGCCTATACCCATGCTTCAGTGACTGGAATTCAAGAGCCAAGGGGATATTCAGAAGGAGTGTCTGGATCCGAAATGGAGCAGTGGTTGGCAGCTATGGCCAAAAAGGTGAAGTATCTAGAAGCCATGGGAACATGGACACTTCTTGATAGACCACAATCTCGAAAAGTTATTCCTGGACGATGGGTTCTTGCTGTAAAGAGCGATGCAATGGGAAAAGTGGAGTAGTTCAAAGCCCTATATGTAGTGAAAAGGTTCATGCAAGTGGAAGGACCTGACTTCAATGACATGTTTGCTCCAACCTGTAAACCCGAAACAAGGAGGATACTGCAGGCTCTGGGGGCACAAGATGATCAACCTTCCTCAACTCTCCTCTAGCAGAGACAGTGTACATCGAGCAGCCAGAGGGGTTCAGCAAAGGTGACAGCCAAGTGTACAACGAAGTCTCTATGGGCTGCGGCAGGCAAAAAAAGACTGGTATCAGACGCTGAGCACTTTCCTACTTGATGAAGGGTTCACTAGAAGCAGCAACGACTTTTGTTTGTCCACGATGAGGGGAACAAACGATGCAATGATTTATGTGCTGGTTTGGGTAGATGACATCATCTTTGGCTGCAGATGTCAAGACGAAGTTGACAAGCTGAGGAGCTGCTTCTCGCAACAAAACAAGATGGATGACAGAAACCGATTGCTCTGGTTCCTGGGAATGCAGGTCAAGCAGTCGCCTGGGACGGTAACAGTGAATCAATCTCGTTACATCGACGACTGCTTGAAGCGTTTTGGCCTTGCTGAATGCAAACCAGTGGGCATACCAGCGGACATCAGCGCACAACTGCCGAAGACGGTCTGCCCTGAAGCTTGGTCAGCAGAGGCAGTATTCATGAAGGCTGGGGACTACAGAGATATTGTGGGCTCATTATTGTACATAGCTAAGCAAACAATATCTGATATCCTAGCTACTGAGGCGCAACTCTCTCGTTTCCCGGAGAATTCGGGAAGGGTCCACTGGGTGGTTGCAAAGAGGGTTCTTCGTTACCTGAACGGGAGCAAAGATCTGGAGCTGTGCTACACTAAGGATGCTGGTGGTGTAAAACTCTATGGATCCGCAGATGCTGACTGGGCTGGAGATTTGGATGATAGAAGGTCAACTACTGGCTACAGTTTTCATTTGCAGAAGGCAGGGGCAGCAATTAGTTGGAGCACCAAGAAGCTACCAAACGCAGCCATGTCTACCAGTGAGGCTGAGTACCAAGCAATGGCATCAGCATTTCAAGAGGCTCTATATCTTCGATCACTTCTCTCGATGAGATGGGCGTAGTTATTGACGGACCAATTGTCATCAAGGAGGACAACCAGAGCTGTATCAAGATGTGCAAGAATCCTGTGATGCAGTAGCGAACGGAACACATCGATGTGAAATACCACGTCATTCGAAAACTAGTGGAAGATGAGACAGTTGAATTCCAATATTGCCCAATTGAGTTCATGGAAGCTGACTTGTTGACAAAAGCCCTGAGCAAGGCTAAGGTGGAACAGCATCGTAGTACTTTGATGGGTTGCAGCCTGACATTGGACTAAGCCAATTCAACCTGAGTGGGGGCGTTGAGGTCAGACCATCTCAAGGTCAGACAGGTTGATTGAATCGTAGTCAAAACTGATTAAACTCAGACAAGATCAACTAGTGATCTCAAACTAATTAATTAGTCATTAACTAAATAATTGGTAATTTTGTGATGCTAAGTATGTCATGCCTTTTATATTCACTTTTTTCAATTCATTTTTCAACAATCACTGCCTCTTCTCAATCCTCAGTTCAAACTTCAGATTCTCTCTCAGTCTCTAACCCCAGCTCTTAATCCTAGTTGCTCTAACTCTGAATCTTAACAAATAAAAGGTTATATGCTCTTAGAAGTGCGTTCGTAAAAAGAAAAAAAGCAGTTCATGATTTTTCTCGATTTTCTTTTCATTAAATTCTCAAATTCAAGATAGACGAAAAATTTCCTTTTCTAAAAAAATCTTGTTGTTTTCTTACTAAATTGTTATCGGAAAAAGACCCATACTCAATTTTTCTGCAGACACTGATCTTCCAAAGTTAGTTTCTTCTCCTTGTGCTCATCGAAATCATCCAAAGTTGGAATAGATTGGTCGGAAAATGGCTCGTGGAAAAAGAAAGGGAATATTTTTAGCTGAAAATTATCCTCGTAGCAAATTTTCTTTGTTTTTCTAGCTTCTCGGATGAGCTAATTTCAATGAAAAGTTCGCTGGGATTTTTAGGCTGCTTGAAAGATACAGTTTTGGCTCTGTGTCATTATAGCCTGCAGCCAAACTGGGTCGAGGTGCTAACTTTAGGTTTCGAATATCAAAGTCGAGCGCATGTCGAAAAAGAATAGTCGAGACAGGGGTCTGGGTAGAGCACAATTTCGAAACAAACTTCGAGCACTGTCGAGCACGGTCCAACGAAAGATACCTCGAGCAGGGTCAAAAAATACCAATTGTTCCACTGTAGTTCGGAGACAAAATGAAAAACTTCTCTCCAATATAAACACACTTTATGAAGTGAAAAAAAAAACAGCTCAAAAATAGTTCATCTCCACAACGCATTTAATTTGCAAATTACTCTAATTGCAATATTTTGATAGAAAAAATTTCTGTGTAAATTTTAAATTTGGATGACTCATGTTGTTTGAAAATCGAAACAAACCCGAATTGGATCAATAACGGTCAAAACATATCGTGGTTGGCTTTTGTACGGTCGAGCACATCTGATGCGGTCGAGCACGGTCGAAACGCACCGAATATTGTTCCTTTTGGCCTACGCTCGAAACATAAAGTGAGCACGTCGACACGGGTTGCAATAAAAATTTGAACCACTCCCTCTCCCCCGCAGACTGGGACTTTTGAATCATAAGTGGGTCTAAGATTGAAAAGAGCAGGACTCTTCTTATGGTTTACCTGTGATGACGAGTATGGGGAGGAAGAAAAGGAATGTGTTGAGGTTGAAATACCACTCACTCGCCCTCCTGTACATGGTCTTCTTGGTGCGATACCTAAAAAACACCTTACGTTCCAAAGCAAGCAGAGTCGGCAAACACACAAGCAAACAGGTGCATATACAAAACAGTCCCATACAAGACAGTCCAAAATTCATGAAACGAACCAAAAAAAAACAGTCCGCTGTTGTTGATGTTGTTTGAGCAAAGGAAACTCTCGCTTACTGACTTTAAAAACAATTATCATTTGGGACTGTTTTTCGGACTGTTTTGTGCTGGACTTTTTTTCGTTCAATTTAAAAATGTCCTGACTGTTTTGTATTGGGTTGTTGTTTTGACTATTGAAAATGGGGAGAACTTTGTATTCGGGTGTGCTTTAGTTTTTTCTTTTTTTTCTTTTTGTTTTCCACGCAAAATCAGGTACCACAAATTATCATCGTAATGGGTTAGTGATATATCTTATTGCAACCATTTCAGTCGTGGTTCGAACCACATTTAAAAATTCCCATAAATTTATTCTAGTGTCGAGAAAAACCGGTTTTTTGATTTTTCGTCTAATTTCAGGCGTACATTAGCTTAATTATGCTTAATTTCAGCCTCGAATTTTTTTTTCAATTTAAGATAAGTTCTGGAGTTTTTGACGCCCTAGGCATCAAAAATATCGAAAAAATCAGAAACAAATTTAAAAAATAATCAAAAAAATTTGTTGAGAAACTTGAAGACTTCGCATTTTTTTAGTTTTTTGTTTTAGTACGTTTTTTTTTTCAAACACTGTCCTTCAATTTGCCTGTTTTACTAAAACGGTCACAAATGAGTGACTTCTAGTTTTTGTTCAGATCCTTTTATCACACCACGCAGAAAAACGACACTAATTTGAAAAAAAGTTTTTCGGATATTTAGAACTATGGTCGGAACATTCTGTGCTACTTGCACAGTAACCGGCTATCCTTGTCTTGTATAGGAGACTGTTTTGTTTGGACACGAGTCAAATCAGTCGGAAAACTGTCGATAAACTCAATGAGAACAAAAAAAATGACGAGGTTTAGTGAAGATTAATATATCACTTTAAAAGCTGTTTTAATTTTTACAGCTTTAAATTTAAAAATGATTGCTTTTTTTTGATAAAGCTATCTCAATTTGAGAAAAATGTTCCGCTGTGATATACAAAAAAAAATACACTTTTGAACCATTTAGGGATCTCTTAAACTAACCCCCCTCCCCTTTTTGCAAAAATGGGTAGATTCGTTACTAGGTACAAAGCTTACATATTCTTGGATTAGTTGTTTAAAGGGGGACTTGTGACTAGGAACCATAAAAAGGAATGCTGCTGGCTCTGATGCATTTAAAAGAAAGTAATTTGCCTTCCATTCAACAGATGAAATGGTGTGATTTTAAAATTGTTTATTAGACAAACCTCGGTAAAAACACTTTTTTAAACGTAAGCAACGTTTGTGATCTTCCCTCAAAACCAAACTAAAAACCACATGTTTTAAGTCAGTGTCTTGCTTTCGTTTTTTAAAATTATATATTAAAAAAGTTAAAACTTTTGACTTACAGAGTTTAAGTCCGGAGTGGCTCACTCAAAATCTTGTTTTCGGCCGGATAGATTCGTGCAAGTTCTTAGTCTAATACCAATCCTAATCTTACTCTTGTATATCCTAGTCTCAATAGATCTAGTGTATACTGGTATTTGCGAGGCTCGATATCAAAAACTGTTCTTCGGAGGAGCAACTGTTTGCTAAGTTAAATTCATTCTGTTCTGGCTGAAACTATATGTAGTTTCAGCCTTACAAATTATTGTAAGTGCTAGTTATGTATCATGATTGGTTAGTTCTAAGTATTTTGCAGTGATATTTTATCAAGATAATACTATTATAAAATAAATACTTGTTTTGAACTGAATCCACCCATCCGGGTTTTAGAAAATTTTAAAGTTTTAAGTTTTGTTCTTGTGAAGGATGAATGGAGGAGTTTTTGATTTTTTCGAGTAGATTATTTTGAAGCATGGGTTGCGTGAAGAGAGAGAAAGAAACAGTTGCTCGTGTTTTTGAGTAGTTGTTTTCGTAGAGAGAAGGAGTGCAGTTGCTCGTATTTCAGAAGTGGGTTTCGTGTATCTTGATTGAGCTGAGGGATTGGGTCTAGGTTGCAGAATTATCCCGCATGAGTATATCCAACCCGTTGAAGTTGCCCTTTTATTTTTTTTTCTGTTGAAAATATTCATAACTCTAAGTTCAATCACAATCTATATAACCTCATCCTAAAAATTTGGATGAGGTTATATAATTTGTAATTGAAGTTAAAAATTTGAATATTTTTAACAGGGCAATAAGAATAAAAGGGCAACTTCAACGGGTTGGATATACTCATGCGGGGTAAGGATGGGCGGGAGTCTTCATTTGGGGAGTTGTTGATGGGGAGCAAAAAGATGTACATTTGTCTCAGTAAGTACATTCGTACATTCGTAAGTTTTTATATTCGTCAGTGCATTTTCGATGATGTGATCGAATTTCTTTTTATTGCCATAGAGGTAAAAGATGTAATCAGACTTAGTGAAAAATTTCTCAGCTAACCGTACATTCATATTAGGGTCAGTATCATGCGGTGAGTCTTCCATATATTGGACAACCTGTGATCATAGTGATTAATGGAATATTGATTAGACTTTGGTGCAATGAAACGGTTAAGTGTCTGGTTTAAGCCTAAGTTTGTGAATTGATTTAGATGAAGTGCGTTAAATAATGGGTTAGTAATTGAATCGCAAATCTCACCGTCGTCTGTCTTCTTTCTTTGGGGTAACTTTACTCGGTTAATAAAAGTTATAATATGATATCCATGAAAGGGTTTGTAGGAGGAAATCTTCATTAACATATTGGGCTCGTTTGGCTTGATTTTTTCAGTTGTAGTAGGTGTACTGGGGGAAGAAGTGAAGGTTTTTTTCTAAAATTGCGGGTAAATGAGTATGGCGTAGATGATGGTATAGTAATCGAGATTAGAATGTGCGGCTAATGAGATATGTGGTATTTTATTTGGATGTTTGCGTTTCATAAAAAATCATTGTGCGCGTTTTGGGGCAATTTTGACAGATGGACTGGATGATTTGAAGGTTGAAGCGGGAAGGGTGAGTTGGTGAATAATTAATGAGTTAGTGGGGTTATGAATTTGTTGCTAGTGAATAACAAAATCGTTTAGATTAAGCTTAAGCTGGTCATCTGTGATGGGACTAGGTAAATCGGGTGCATTACTGGAAAGAGGAGAAAGGATAGGGGTAGCTTCAATGTGTGAGGAGGCGGAGGTAGATTTTTCAAAATGAGTTGGAGTCATAGGTTCAAAAAATGGTTGGAAAAAATTTGTGGGACTGGGCAAGGAATGTAGGAATTCATTGGGTGTATCTACTGTGGAGTTATTGAACAAAGAGTTAGTTATAAAAACAGTTTGGGTTGAGTAGTCAGAGACCATGTGTGGTGCGTTAGAAGAAAAACTGGGTAGGGGTGAAAGGATGCGGTTGAGAGATCCAACTTAGCGGCTCATCTTGGGCTGAAAAGCTGATTGTTTTGAGAACGAAAAGTTAGAGTGTGCGGTGGTTCCCAATTTGTTCGTATGTATCATCAATGGGTGGTTGTTGAAGTGCTAAATGAGATATAGGGCTGCGTTTTAGGTTATTTTTATGTAAGATTTGTTCGGTGTAGAAAGTGTGTTTCTATAGTTTTGTGGATTATTGATAGAGAGTTATGTTGTAAGCGGTGTAAATGGGGGTGATGCTGTAGTCGTAGTTATTGTATTGTTTTGTCTTGTGGAAGATCGTATACGTTTGGTTTTGTGGATAAATTTTTATTGTATTCGCCAATTTGTGATAAGAGAAGAATTTTATTAAAAGAGATGGAAAACATCCAAAAATCCTGCGAAGAAAATTCTTGCTAGGCTAGCTTGTCTATTGACTTGTGCGTGTATCAATATCTGGAAATCCTGCTGTTTCAACAAGTTTGCGGAGATTTTTTTAATTGATTGCTTTTGGATTGTATCTATGTTCGTGAGGAGTTCTTGAAGTAGTTGAGTTTGAATGTGATGTTGTATCTCTGATTTTGAGTATAATTCTATCTACATCACAGTTTCAAGCAATTACGCGGATGCTTTCTGGTGAAAATTACCTTAAAGGTGGCCTTAAGGTGTGAGAAAATAATATTTATCTTCGTTCAGGTTAAGCTGTATTACGTGTGGATGTTTTCAAGTCCACATGGAACATCTGTACCCCAAAAATCTGTGCGCCTTTAGTTATGCGTTGGTAGCTTCTCTTATCTTCACTTTTATAAAGTTGTGAGACCTTAGTTCAAATATATTACCAGAGAAGGTTTCCTTCATAATCCTCGAAGTTGGAGCGGTTAACTGATAGGAGTCATCCAGCATAAAGTATTTCAACTACTGCTAGAGCGAGTAATTTCAATATTTGTGTTCGTTCTATTTCACATAGATGATGCTTCGTCTTCTCTATTTTGATTCGTGTGGGCTATATCGAGGATTAGGTTGCCTGTTTTCATATCAAAACGTTTCTCGTATTCAACAATTAATTCTGGATAATGGGTTAAAAGAAAAGGTTCTGGATAATTGCATGCTACTTCGGTTTCAGGGTAAATTATATTCTGTACTTCGGTTTCAGGGTAAATTCGGTTTCACGGTAAAATTCAGGGTAAGTTATTTTTACTGTACCGTGTTTTTTTATGGATCCGGATTTTTCGATCAGAATGTAGTTTATCAAAGGGTATGGACTCTATGAACTTTTGTTTGTTAAATTTTGTCATTCTTGCGTAAATTTTAGCGACTTGAAATGTGGTACATGTGTCTTCAGCGAACCAAACTATGTTTGCCTGTATTCGTGTTGAGGGATCGCAATATCCTTCGTGATTTTAACGAGGAAAGCTAATTCCTTGATATAATATAGTATCATCTTTTAAATCTCGTGTTGGTTGTACTTTTTCTAGGTGGATTTTCCAACCGAAAAACATTATTTCTTGGTATACTGACTTTTTTGTGTCTGCTACACAGTTTGATGGATTATTTATTCCAATGAGGTATTCAGTTTTAAACATTTACATCATAGGTTAAACGTCCGTGTGTACCATGATAATGAAAATTATCGTCTTGTTGGATACGACATTGTTGTTGTTCAAGTTATGCTTGATGTGCGGAGTCTAATAAATTTTGAAAATAACTAATATTGGTTTTTTCATCTTTATTAGTGAAGTTTTTTAAAACATTTTAGCAAGTTTTTAATGGGTCAAGGTAGTAATCGCTTTTTATTATTTCGTTATATGGATTTGTGATCGAGTCTATTTTTGTTTCCATTTGAATTTTGTTAACTTTGTGAGAGTTTTCCTGCGAACTAACAATCGGTTAGAGTTGTAGCTCAGGCTTTGAATTCTAGTGTGGTGATTACAGTTATCGATTCAGTGACTGGTGGTTCATATTCACATTGTGTGACCTGATTCCTTGCATTTTTGTGTAATGTTTTTTGTTCGTGATCCTTAAAATCACAATGTCTAACAAGGAAATCTTATATTCCTGTTCGCGGTAAGGGTTCTATTGGTTTATTGAATAAAAATGTAACAAAAAAGGAGTTTGATTGATAAAAATTAATAATAAAAAATGTGTTTGAGAGTCCTGAAAAAAAGTTATAAAAAAGTATAGAGCCTATGGTCTTTTTGGTGTATCTATTGTGTTTATCTATTATTTATGTCGTTCTAAATCTAGGGGAAAGGGTTAAGAGGTGATGTTTGGTGGTGATAGTGGTAATGGGTGATGTACTAAGTTGTTTAATTTTACTGTTATTTCGATTTTAAGAGTTCAATTCTGCTGGAAAGTATCTTAGTATTATGTTCTTGAAAATCTTCATGAATATCGTGTCTATACTGTAGTCTATTCAATCCCCAATTATGGAGGCGACTACTATCGAGATGTTGTCCAAAAAGTGAAGGGGTTGCTACAATTAAGTTCCAGTTTAAGCGTAGAGGTTTACTTGTGCTTTTTAGTTCGCGACATCCAACATCTGTCGTTTAGTTGATTTGGAAAAGTTGTGGGGAATGTAGTTGATGAATTTAGACCAGTGACTGAAGGTATTAATGGAAGGGAGAGTTTTTCTGGTGTATCCGGAGAAATTTCTACTGGTTTATACACAAGGTATTGTTCGACATGAGAAAATGTTTGGGTCATCCAAAGTGGGAGTCTTTGTGATGAAGTAGGGGAGGTGGTTAAGAGGGTTTTCATGAATTTGTTCGGATGTGGGTGTTGAACCTAAATAATCTAATTGAAGATTTGGTGTATTTTGTTGAGGAGTGATACTGAGTACAAACATGTGCTTTGTAATGTATTAAGAGCAGATCTAGGGGGCTTGGTGTTGGAGATGCGGGTATATTAAATAGAATTCTTGGTGTCGTTAGGGTTCTCTTGCGTTGGGGACGAATTTATTGTCTGTCAATTGCAGTTGTTGGATTTTGGTTTCGAATTAAATGTCTTGTTCTGTTAATGTGTTGTTGTGGTGAAGCGTAAAAATTTTACGTTGGAGCGCGTAACGTAGGGATGCGTAACAATGTGCGGGTGTTAGTGTTACTGATATTGATGAAACGCTTCAAAGGCGTAGGGGTTTTCTAAATAAGAGATACGAGTAGATGATTAAGGTTGATTTGATTGACTAGACATAGCTGTTGTTTGGGGGTCATAGGGGGGCTTGGTGGGTGGGGAGTCTTTGATAGGAGTTGGATTAGCAATTTTGATTTTTACTGATTACTATTATAATTATTTTTCGATGAATAATTCAATTTTATGTTCCTAATAGAAATCTTCAGCAAAATGACGATTAAATCAATTTCTAAGACAAAATGAATTATTGCGTTCTTTACACAAGTCTCAATTTTAAGGAAGCTATCATGGTTGAAAAAAAATGTGAAAAGAATGAAGATACTTTACGTATTTAGTAAGATTTGCTCAGTATTGTACCTGATTAGATGTTCGATAGTTTTGGAGAGGGAAATGTAAGTTTGGATGAGGAAATGGAAAATTATAATTTGAGTACTAAAATTCGATATATGATGTTTACAAAATTTAAAGTATCAGTTATTAAAATACAAGGTAAAAAAATTGTAGAAAAAAAAAAGAAAAATGAAAGAAAGAATCTTAGAATATGCTTGTTTTAAGATTCGGTTTAACTGAGTTTGGAATAAGCATTTGAAGAGGGGTTTGATTGGGGGTTTTATCAATTGATGTCAAATTGGTTTTCGATTTTTGACAAATGGGTTAGTTAGGAAAAAATTTTGGTGAAGGAAAGTCTGGGTGTTTAGTAACTGAAGATTTTTTTTTGGAATAATAAGCGCGTTTCGGGAGGTACGATTGCTTTGGAATAAGTGATTAGGTTGAATTTCTCTTTAAGCGAACTTAACATTTTCCTTATGGTTTTATTCGTGGTATAAATTGAGACAAAGTTGATGATTTTTGTATTGATTGATAGAAGAGGGTTGTAACTTTTATCGTATATTTATTTAAGTTGTTAAAAATGGGGGTTTTGCTTATTTTTGACCTTGAGGTCTTGGAGTTGGAGTTATCGATCTATTTGAAGTCGGAGTTATATCGGCTAATAACAGCGGTGGTCTTTGAAAGAGAAGTGAGATGATGTCAAGTGATTTGACTGGTTGATTCTCAACTAATGTTTCTGAGGAAGAGAAAATGGATATTTGTGTTGAAAAGTTTCGAATTGAATATGATAAATGTTTCTATTGAAAATTTTATTGAGCTTATTAAATAATCAGAGGGTTGCTGGAATTCTAATTTCTCTAATATTTTAGATTGGGTGATAAAACATTTGTAACCACTCTCGATTTATTTCTGAGACGATATGATTAAACTTGTTGTGATTTTCTTTTGTTTCAGGTATAAGAACTCTTTCTTAAGATGTTCGATTAATTTCTTGTTTTTTTAATTATTTGCTTAGTAGGTGTTTGTGATATTTTCGTTGATATATTCTGGGGTCACTGACGATATGATTAAAGTTGTTGTGATTTTCTTTTGTTTCAGGTATCAGAACTCTTTCTTAAGATGTTCGATTAATTTCTTGTTTTTTTATTATTTGTTTAGGAGGTATTTATGATATTTTCGTTGAAATATTCTGGGGTGACTGTGGTAAAAGATTGGAGTTTTTGGATCTTTTTGTATCATCAATTCTTTTTTTTCATCAACAATGTGTAGTCCTTTAAAGTATTATACTTGTCTTAGTTCAAGAAGAGCATAAATTTTTGGATAGTATGATAAAATGTTGTTTCTATACTGTATTATGTCTTTTTCGCTGTGGTCAATTAGTTTATATGTAACAATGTAGTTCTTTCTGTAAACTGGTATGGTCCTTTTCGAATAGGTTATAGCTTTTTTGAGATTACTTTTTGTATTGTAAAATTTGAAAATAAATCAAATGTTCCCGTTTTAGGGTCTGATGCTGGTGTAAAGCGTGATTTACCTTAGATTGGATATTCTGTCTTCGAAAAAATATCTTTGCAATTCTCTGATAAATTTCATTGTGTTTTTTTTTATCTCTATTCAAAATCCCTTCTGTGTGGGTTCGAGAGGCTAATTTTAAAATTTGTGGATGATGAAAATGTTCTTCAGCATGGTTGTGAAGCGGTAGGTTGTAACAAATTGAATCTTTAGTGTAGATCCTTGTGCGTTTTTTTTGAGAAGTTTGCTGTGAACATTATGAATTTGCGTGACTTGTATTTAGAAGCCATGTCGTAAGGTAATAGTACAAATGTTGTTGTGATCTGAGAAATCTGAGAATAGTATGCAAATGGGAATAATTTAACCATCTTTTGACCATTCGGTGTGTTTTTGATCGTTTCCGTTAATAATAATTTGAATATATTCTTGTTCTGAGAGGTTCATACCTTCAAATAGTCCATTTGTCTATAGAGCATTTGATTTTCTAGGTTTATAATAATATTATTAGAATGAAACAAGGTATTTATTTCATTACTTATGAACTCTGTTCCGTTATCTGTAACAAGGTAAGTCCAAATTTTTTGATCCGCTGTTGATCGAGAGATGTACATACATAATAAGCATCGCAATGGAGTACAGGGTTGATTGCTACTTAATGTGTAAATGCGTCTACAATTACAGTTATATATCAATTTCGCTCTGAGGAAGGGGATATTATGCCATTTGTATCGAAAGAGATTCTATGGTCAAATATAAACTTTGTCCTTTGAAGTCTTACTTTTCGGTAATCTGCTTTTGGTGTGGGAAGGGTTTGTTTAATTGACACGCGATACATTCATTACAAAGTACATTTTTTCAAATTGTATCATACGGAAGATAAAATTTTTGGGTAAAGTTAGAGCATGTTTTTTCTGATTCTGTATCTGCTTTTGTATTCAAGGAGTGTGATGTAAGAAAAGCTTTTAATATTGAACATAATGTTAGACAAGGTGCTCTCATGTCTGGATAAGGTTATTCTAAGATATCAGTATTCTTATTTATTCTTTTTTGTTAAAATTTCGGAAATATAGGAGTAAAGTTTTATTTTTTAAAATTGTAATTTCGACTTCTAGGGATTCTGTGTTGTGTTTGTGCCAAGATTTCAGTTTTCTGATCATGGAGTCAAGATTTTGACATTTTTGGAGTATTGAGTTGTTAATTTTATTGTGCAGGGTGGAATGATGAAATTCGTTTTCTGAAAGAATTATATTGTCCGAAGTGTTTTGTAAATCAAATAATTAATTGATAAAATTTTTTGACTTATTTCGAGATGCCTGCCAAATTTACATTATCAATTAGGTCTTTTTTTTCTTAATGGAAACGATTTTTTGTTTTGTGGTTTTGCTGATCTTTTTTAAAGTGTCTAAGATTTTTGGTCCATGAGGAGTATAGTATAGGTTTGAAGGTGTGTTTTCTTAGTAAACTGAAATCATTATAAATGTTTTGGCAATCTAGATAGATCGTAAAACGTTCTAAATTGTTAGTTTGCTCGGTATACAAGTCAATTTTGACTGCGTATTTACAATCTAATTGTTTCGATGTTGTGTCTTTTGCGAGGAAAAATTCTATTTCCTGTGATGTTTTTACATTTTTTTTTCATGAAAGTACATCGGATGGTGTATTTTGACTAAATGTATCAGGTAATGCAAGGTTTTTGCCGTGCAAACTCAATTCAGGTTTGGAAATTTCATCAAATTTTTTTGAAATATATATACTCTATAGTTGTATATATTTATATGGCTGTACACTCTCATGAGTGTGGAGTGTCTTAATTCTGCTTGTGTGAAAAGTCTTGAGTTTTATCATTTTAGATTTATTTTGTTGGTTTCCTGATGTGCTTGTAAAAGAGCTGCGCCAAATCCAAATTTTCGAGCACGGTCGAAACGCACCGAATATTGTTCTAAAACGCTCGAAACATAAAGTTCAAACATATTGGCCAACGTTCGAAATATTATCATCGAAATGGGTTAAGTGATATATCATATTGCAACCATTTCAGTCGTGGTTCGAACCACATTTAAAAATTCCCATAAATTTAATCTAGTGTCGAGAAAAACCGGTTTTTTGATTTTTCGTCTAATTTCAGGCGTACATTAGCTTAATTATGCTTAACTTAAGCCTCGATTTTTTTTTCAATTTAAGATACTTTCTGGAGTTTTTGACGCCCTAGGCATCAAAAATATCAAAAAATTCAGAAACAAATTTGAAAATTAATCAAAAAAAATTGTTGAGAAACTTGAAGACTTCGCATTTTTTTAGTTTTTCGTTTTAGTACGTTTTTTTTTCAAAAACTGTCTTTCACTTTGCCTGTTTTACTAAAACGGTCACAGTTTTGTTCAGATCCTTTTATCACACCACGCAGAAAAACGACACTAATTTGAAAAAAAGTTTTTCGGATATTTAGAACTATGGTCGGAACATTCTGTGCTTTTTGCACAGTAACCTGCTATCCTTGTCTTGTATATGAAACTGTTTTGTTTGGACACGAGTCAAATCAGTCGGAAAACTGTCGATAAACTCAATGAGAACAAAAAAATGACGAGGTTTAGTGAAGATTAATATATCACTTTAAAAACTGTTTTAATTTTTACAGCTTTAAAAATGATTGCTTTTTTTTGATAAAGCTATCTCAATTTGAGAAAAATGTTTCGCTGTGATATACAAAAAAAATACACTTTTGAACCATTTAGGGATCTCTAAACTAACCCCCCTCCTCTTTTTGCAAAAATGGGTAGATTCGTTAGTAAGTACAAAGTTTACATATTCTTGGATTAGTTAGTGCATTCGTTTATATTTGTTAGTGCGTTTTCGATGATGTGATCGAATTTCTTTTTATTGCCATCGAGGTGAAAGATGTAACAAGACTTAACAAAAAATTTCTCAGCTAACCGTACATTCATATTAGGGTCAGTATCATGCGGTGAGTCTTCCATATATTGGACAACCTGTGATCATAGGGATTAATGCAATATTTATTAGATTTTGGTGCAATGAAACGGTTAAGTGTCTGGCTTAAGCCTAAGTTTGTGAATGGATTCAGATGGAGTGCGTTAAATAATGGGTTAGTAATTGAATCGCAAATCTCACCGTCGTCTGTCTTCTTTCTTTGGGGTAACTTTACTGGGTTAATAAAATTTATATTATGATATCCATGAAAGGGTTGGTAGGAGGAAATCTTCATTAACATATTGGGCTCTTTTGGCTTGATTTTTCCGTTGTAGTAGGTGTACTGGGGGAAGAAGTGAAGGTTTCCTTCTAAAATTGCGGGAAAATGAGTATGGCGTAGATGATGGTATAGTAATCGAGATTAGAATGTGCGGCTAATGAGATATGTGGTATTTTATTTGGATGTTTGCGTTTCATAAAAATTCATTGTGCGCGTTTTGGGGCAGCTTTGACAGATATACTGGATGATTTGAAGATTGAAGCGGGGAGGGTGAGATGATGAATAATTAATGAGTTAGTGGGGTTATGAATTTGTTGCTAATGAATAATAAAATCGTTTAGATTAAGCTTAAGCTGGTCATCTGTGATGGGACTAGGTAAATCGTGTGCCTTACTGGAAAGAGGAGAAAGAATAGGGGTAGCTTCAGTGTGTGAGGAGGCGGAGGTAGAGTTTTCAAAATGAGTTGGAGTCATAGGTTCAAAAAATGGTTGGAAAAAATTTGTGGGACTGGGCAAGGAATCTAGGAATTCATTGGGTGTATCTACTGTGGAGTTATTGAACAAAGAATTAGTTATAAAAACAGTTTAGGTTGAGTAGTCAGAGTCCATGTATGGTGCGTTAGAAGAAAAACTGGGGGTGAAGAGGTGAGTTCAGAAAATGTAATAAGGGAGTCGTAGCGTTTGAGATTAAATGAATTTTGAATGTAACGGTTGAGAGATCCAACTTAGCGGCTCATCTTGGGCCAAAAAGCTGATTGTTTTGAGAACGAAAAGTTAGAGTATGCGGTGGTTCCCAATTTGTTCGTATGTATCATCAATGGGTGGTTGTTGAAGTGCTAAATGAGATATGGGGCTGCGTTGTAGGTTACTTTTATGTAAGATTCGTTCGGCTGTAGAAAGTGTATTTCTATAGTTTTGTGAATTGTGGATCTATAGTTCCATACGTTTGGTTTTGTGGATAATTTTTTATTGTATTCGCTAAATTGTGCATTAAGAAGAATTTTATTAAAAGAGATGGAAACATCCAAAAATCTTGCGAATAAAATTCTTGCTAGGCTAGCTTGTCTATTGACTTGTGTGTGTATCGATATCTGGAAATCCTGCTGTTTCAACGAGTTCGCGGAGATTTTGATCAATTGATTGCATTTGGATTGTATCCATGTTAGTGAGGAGTTCTTGAAGTAGTTGAGTTTGAATGTGATGTTTTATCTCTGATTTTGAGTATAATTCTATCTACATCACAGTTTCAAGCAATTACGCGGATGCTTTCTGGTGAAAATTACCTTAAAGGTGGCCTTAAGGTGTGAGAAAATAATATTTATCTTCGTTCAGGTTAAGCTGTATTACGTGTGGATGTTTTCAAGTCCACATGGAACATCTGTACCCCAAAAATCTGTGCGCCTTTAGTTATGCGTTGGTAGCTTCTCTTATCTTCACTTTTATAAAGTTGTGAGACCTTAGTTCAAATATATTACCAGAGAAGGTTTCCTTCATAATCCTCGAAGTTGGAGCGGTTAACTGATAGGAGTCATCCAGCATAAAGTATTTCAACTACTGCTAGAGCGAGTAATTTCAATATTTGTGTTCGTTCTATTTCACATAGATGATGCTTCGTCTTCTCTATTTTGATTCGTGTGGGCTATATCGAGGATTAGGTTGCCTGTTTTCATATCAAAACGTTTCTCGTATTCAACAATTAATTCTGGATAATGGGTTAAAAGAAAAGGTTCTGGATAATTGCATGCTACTTCGGTTTCAGGGTAAATTTTATTCTGTACTGCGGTTTCAGGGTAAATTCGGTTTCACGGTAAAATTTAGGGTAAATTATTTTTACTGTACCGTGTTATTTCTTTTATGGATCCGGATTTTTTGATCAGAATGTAGTTTATTAAAGGGTATGGACTCTATGAATTTTTGTTTGTTAAATTTTGTCATTCTTGCGTAAATTTTAACGACTTGAAATGTGGTACATGTGTCTTCAGTGAACCAAACTATGTTTGCCTGTATTCGTGTTGAGGGATCGCAATATCCTTGGTGATTTTAACGAGGAAACCTAATTCCTTGATATAATATTGTATCCTCTTTTAAATCTCGTGTTGGTTGTACTTTTTCTCGGTGGATTTTTCATCTTGGTATCCTGACTTCTTGGTATCCTGACTTTTTGTGTCTGCTACACAGTTTGATGGATTATATATTCCAATGAGGTTTTCAGTTTTAAACATTTACATCATAGGTTAAACGTCCGTGTGTACCATGATAATGAAAATTAACGTCTAGTTGGATACGACCTTGTTGTTGTTCAAGTTATGCTTGATGTGCGGAGTCTAAGAAAATTTGAAAACTTAATAATGTTTGGTTTTTTCATCTTTAAAGTTTTTTAAAAGATTTTAGCTAGATTTTACTGTATTACTGGGTCAAGGTGAAGTAACCACTTTTTATTATTTCGTTATATGGATTCGTGATCGAGTCTATTTTGTTTCCATTTGAATTTTGTGAACTAACAATCGGTTAGAGTTGTAGCTCAGGCTTTGGATTGCATTGTGGTGATTACAGTTGTCGATTCAATGACTGGTTGTCCATATTCACATTGTGTGACCTGATTCATTGCATTTTTGTGTAATGTTTTTTGTTCGTGATCCTTAAAATCACAATGTCTAACAAGGAAATCTTATATTCCTGTTCGCGGTAAGGGTTCTATTGGTTTATTGAATAAAAATGTAACAAAAAAAGGAATTTGATTGATAAAAATAAATAATAAAACATGTGTTTGAGAGTCTTGAAAAAAAGTTATAAAAAAGTATAGAGCCTATGGTCTTTTTGGTGTATCTATTGTGTTTATCTATTATTTATGTCGTTCTAAATCTAGGGGAAAGGGTTAAGTGGTGATGTTTGGTGGTGATAGTGGTAATGGGTGATGTACTAAGTTGTTTAATTTTACTGTTATTTCGATTTTAAGAGTTCAATTCTGCTGTGAAAACATCTTAGTTTTATGTTCTTGAAAGTCTTCATGAATATCTTGTCTATACTGTAGTCTATTCAATGCCCAATTATGGAGGCGACTACTATCGAGATGTTGTCCAAAAAGTGAAGGGGTTGCTACAATTAAGTTCCAGTTTAAGCGTAGAGGTTTACTTGTGCTTTTTAGTTCGCGACATCCAACATCTGTCGCTTAGTTGATTTGGAAAAGTTGTGGGGAATGTAGTTGATGAATTTAGACCAGTGACTGAAGGTGTTAATGGAAGGGATATCTTTTCTGGTGTATCCGGAGAAATTTCTATTGGTTCATTCACAAGGTACTGTTCCACATGAGAAAATGTTTGGGTCATCTAATGTGGGCGTCTTTGTGATGAAGTAGGGAAGGGGGTTAAGATGGTTTTCAGGAATTTGTTCGGATGTGGGTGTTGAACCTATATAATCTAATTGAAGATTTGGTGTATTTTGTTGAGAAGTGATAGTGAGTACAAACGGGTGCTTTGTTTTGTACTAAGAGAAGATCTAGGTGGCTTGGTGTTGGAGATGCGGGTATATTAAATTGAATTCTTGGTGTCGTTAGGGTTCTATTGCGTCGGGGACGATCTTATTGTCTGTCAATTGCAGTTGTTGGATTTTGGTTTTGACTTAAATGTCTTGTTCTGTTAATGTGTTGTTCTGGTGAAGCGTAAAGATTTTACGTTGGAGCGCGTAACGTAGGGATGCGTAGCAATGTGCGGGTGTTAGTGTTACTGATATTGATGAAACGCTTCAAAGGCGTAGGGGTTTTCTAAATAAGATATACGAGGAGATGATTAAGGTTGATTTGATTGACTAGACATAGCTGTTGTTTGGGGGTCATGGGGGGGCTTTGTGGGTGGAGAGTCTTTGATAGGAGTTGGATTAGCGATTTTGATTTTTACTGATTACTATTATGATTATTTTTTGATGAATTATTCAAATTTATGTTCCTGATAGAATTCTTCAGCGAAATGACAATTAAATCAATTTCTAAGACAAAATGAATTATTGCCTTCTTTATACTTTTATGAAGTCTCAATTTTAGGGAGGCTATCATGGTTGAAAAAAATTGTGAAAAGAATGAAGATGTTTTTCGTTTTTAGTAAGTTTTGTATCATTTAGAAGTTTTGCTCAGTATTGTACCTGATTAGATGTTCGATAGTTTTGGAGAGAGAAATGTAAGTTTGGATGAGGGAATGGAAAATTATAATTTTAGTACTAAAATTCGATATATGATGTTTACAAAATTTAAAGTATCAGTTATTAAATTACCAGGTAATAAAATTGTCGAAACAAATACAGAAAAATGAAAGAAAAAATCTTCGAATATGCTTGTTTTAAGATTCGGTTTAACTGAGTTTGGAATAAGCATTTGAAGAGGGTTTGAGTGGTGATTTTATCAATTGCTGTCGAATTGGTTTTCGATTTTCGACAAATGGGTTAGTTAGGAAAAAATTTGGGTGAAGGAAAGTCTGGGTGTTTAGTTACTGAGGATTTTTTTTGTGGAATAATAAGGGTGTTTCGGGAAGTAGGGTTGCTTTGGAATAAGTGATTAGGTTGAATTTCTCTTTAAGCTAACTTAACATTTTCCTTATGGTTTTATTCGTGGTATAAATTGAGACAAAGTTGATGATTTTTGTATTGATTGATAGAAGAGGGTTGTAACTTTTATCGTATATTTATTTAAGTTGTTAAAAATGGGGGTTTTGCTTATTTTTGACCTTGAGGTCTTGGAGTTGGAGTTATCGATCTATTCTGTGGTGACTGTGGTAAAAGATTGGAGTTTTTGGATATTTTTGTATCATCACTTCTTTTGTTTCATCAACAATGTGTAGTCCTTTAAAGTAAAATATTTGTCTTAGTTCACGAAGAGCATAAATTTTTGGATAGTATGATAAAAGGTTGTTTCTATACTGTATAATTTCTTTGGTCAATTAGTTTATATGTAACAATGTAGTTCTTTCTGTAAACTGGTATGGTCCTTTTCGAATAGGTTATAGCTTTTTTGAGAATACTTTTTGTATTGTAAAATTTGAAAATAAATCAAATGTTCCCGTTTTAGGGTCTGATGCTGGTGTAAAGCGTGATTTACCTTAGATTGGATATTCTGTCTTCGTAAAAATTTCTTTGCAATTCTCTGATAAATTTCATTGTGTTTTTTTTTAATCTCTATTCAAAATCCATTCTGTGTGGGTTCGAGAGGCTAATTTTAAAATTTGTGGATGATGAAAATGTTCTTCAGCATGATTGTGAAGCGGTAGGTTGTAACAAATTGAATCTTTAGTTTAGACCCTTGTACGTTTTTTTTTGAGAAGTTTGCTGTGAACATTATGAATTTGCGTGACTAGTAATTAGAAGCCATGTCGTAAGGTGATAGTACAAATGTTGTTGTGATCTGAGAAATCTGAGAATTGTATGCAAGTGGGAATAATTTAACCATCTATTGACCATTCGGTGTGTTTTTGATCGTTTCCGTTAATAATACTTTGAATATATTCTTGTTCTGAGTGGTTCACACCTTCAATTGTTCATTTGTCCATTGAGCATGTGATTTTCTAGGTTTATAATAATAATTTTAGAATGAAACAAGGTAATTATTTCATTACTTATGAACTCTGCTCCGTTATCTGTAACAAGGGTAGTCCAAATTTTTTGATCCACTGTTGATCGAGAGATGTACATTCATAATAAGCATGGCAATGGAGTACAGGGTTGATTGCTACTTAATGAGTAAATGCGTCTACAATTACAATTATATATCAATTTCGCTCTGAGGAAGGGGATATTATGCCATTTGTATCGAAAGAGATTCTATGGTCAAATATAAACTTTGTCCTTTGAAGTCTTACTTTTCGTTAATCTGCTTTTGGTGTGGGAAGGGTTTGTTTAATTGACACGTGATACAGTCATTACAAAGTACATTTTTTCAAATTGTATCATTCGGAAATTAAAGTTTTTGGGTAAAGTTAGAGCATGTTTTTTTCTGATCCTGTATCTCCTTTTGTATTCAAGGAGTGTGATGTAAGAAAAGCTTTTAATATTGAACATAATGTTAGACAAGGTGCTCTCATGTCTGGATAAGGTTATTCTAAGATATCAGTATTCTTATTTATTCTTTTTTGTTAAAATTTCGGAAATATAGGAGTAAAGTTTTATTTTTTAAAATTGTAATTTCGACTTCTAGGGATTCTGTGTTGTGTTTGTGCCAAGATTTCAGTTTTCTGATCATGGAGTCAAGATTTTGACATTCTTGGAGTATTGAGTTGTTAATTTTATTGTGCAGGGTGGAAAGATGAAATTCGTTTTCTGAAAGAGTTATATTGTCCGAACTGTTTTGTAAATCAAATACTTTATTGATAAAAATTTTTGACTTATTTCGAGATGCCTGCCAAATTTACAGTATCAATTAGGTCTTTTTTTTCTTAATGAAAACGATTTTTTGTTTTGTGGGTTTTTGCTGATCTTTTTTTAAAGTGTCTAAGATTTTTGGTCCATGAGGAGTATAGTATAGGTTTGAAGGTGTCATTTCTTAGTAAATTGAAATCATTATAAATGTTTTGGCAATCTAGATAGATCGGTAAACGTTCTAAAGTGTTAATCTGCTCAGTATCCAAGTCACTTTTGACTGCGTATTTACAATCTAATCGTTTCGATGTTGTGTCTTTTGCGAGGAAAAATTCTATTTCCTGTGATATTTTTACCTTTTTTTCATGAAAGTACATCGGATGGTGTATTTCGACTAAGTGTATCACGTAAAGCAAGGTTTTTGCTGTGCAAAACTCAATTCAGGTTGGAAATTTCATCAAATTTTTTGAAATATATATACTCTATAGTTGTATATATTTTTATGGCTGTACACTCTCATGAGTGTGGAGTGTCTTAATTCTGCTTGTCTGAAAAGTCTTGAGTTTTATCATTTTAGATTTATTATGTTGGTTTCCTGATGTGATTGTAAAAGAGCTGCGCTAAATCCAAACTTGGAGGAGTCGCACATAGCGTAAAATTGTTGATTTGAATCTGAAAATGTATTTGAGATCCATTCAGTGAGAATGATTTTGATTTCATCGAAGCTTTTTTGACGTTGCTAGGTCCATTCAAAATTGTTTTGTTGTCTAAGAACGATATAAAACGATCGGAGATATAATCGGATTTTGTGAACGTTTTTAATTAAAAAGTTAAACATTCGAAGGAATTCTTGGTTTTTCTTTTCATTGGATGGTGGCTAAAATTTTAAAATTGCATCTATTTGGGATTTCAAGGGCGTTTTTAAAGTTCTAAGGAATTTCCTTCAAGGAATTTCACACTAGCCAGGAAAAAAATGTGATTTGGGCCTGCCGTAGGTAATCTACAAGCAAAACTCTTACCTTTTAAAACCTCCAGTAAACTAGCCACAGCCGAAAGCAAAAGTTTAGCAAACTAAGGAAAGCCGATTTACTATTAAAATACCCCATGGTTATGCTAATCCAAAATTTGATGTTGGAAAATTACTTTCACCAATACACCTTCCACTGAAACCCGTCGCATTTTTCAAAAAACAACGCGCAAGTAAAGTTCCAATACATTTACAAGATAAAATAAACAGACTTTAAAACATCCTTGATCAATACTAAGTTATCTCACTAGAAATAAAGAACAACAACCCAAGGGAAATACATTTATCAACCCAGTAATTAGTTTTAATTAGTTTCAGACGCACGATAACGAAACCCACTAACTGATGAATCAAAATGCAATTGCCCCATAGAACCAATACAGCGCACAAAAAAACGGTTACTACTATACCATAGCAGATTTGAATGCCACTTGATGAACAATCACGCCCCTTGACACATAAAAATACGGAAACCAACAATACGAATTTGATAGACTATTCTATGTAATATCCATAGGACCAGCAGCTTTTTACTGCCTTTTTGATTGAGACTTTTAGACCATTACTTATAAGCAAAATATTTTTCTTGTGTTTAGACGATGTTTTCATACAGTCACAAGAAAAACAAGAAAAGTTCAAAATTTTAGATTATTACTTTCTGAAAGTTTCTCTATAACATTTATCTTTGGTTGTTATTTTATTATTTAGAATGTTTAAAGTTGGAATACTTTTTTTGCAATGAATAGTATTCCAACTATATTGGGTCTAAATTTTTTTATATGGTTTATTTGTGTATGAAGTTTTAGTAGAAAAACTTATTTTTGTTCCATTGTTCGAGTTGATATAAGTGATAATCAAACCTTTCCATAGTTTGCTAAACTTGTTCTTTGGGCTTTGGCTAGTTTACTGGAGATTTTAAAAGGCATGGTTTTCCGGGTAGATCACCGATTTCGTTCCATCTGGGCCCTGGAATTGATTA